>NC_080540.1:193205788-193508844 GCF_028640845.1 Ahaetulla prasina
TTAGATATCAGAGGCAGGTAAAAAGAGTTCCAGGGATCAATCACTTTTCCAAATCTGACTTTGGAAAAATGGACATTTTATAGTTGGACATACCATATGAATTTTGTTTCAAATTTGACAACAAAATACTTGGGGAAAATTCTAGGTTTACACCTTACATGTCACTCTAAGTATAATCTTTGTCATGTTTTATTGAATAAGTTACTATGACTAGGCTCATAAATCTTACTAAACTATAAGCCACAATGACTGTGTAGAACTTGCAAAACCAAAATCAAACAAATCACATAGTCATCTTATTTTTGTGCAAATCTAACTTGTTTCTTAGTACAGGATGTTAAGACTAATTATTAAAGCAAAACTAGAGTCTGAGAAAAGCAGTTGATGAATGAAAAGTATCAAGGACATGAAGTTAAGATTTATGGATGTATCTGATGCTAAATTTCAATGGTGGTTTGGAATTCATTAATTTACCTTGTATATGCACACCTTATTAGCACAATTGGCTTTGTGATTATCATGAATAGATTATCTTTAATTTGAGAATATTATTGATACTAATAATATTACATTTACAGGTACACACACATAATACAGTACGCACACCAGTGGTGAAATGTAAAATTTGTTACTACCGGTTCTGTGGGCGTGGCTTGGTGGTGGTGGGGGTAATGTGATTGGGTGGGCGTAGCCAACTTTTTAAAAAAAAAACTTTTAAAAGCATTTTTTCTACAACCTCTTTGGCCGAAGAGGTTGTAAAACAATCCTTTTAAAAGGCTCCTCTGACGATCCCAGCTGAGTTGCCTGATCATCAGAGGCTTTTCTTTTCTTTTAAAAGCAGGAGTTTTTTTGCCTTTAAAAGAAAAAAACCTTTGATGATCAGGCAACTCAGCTGGGATCGTCAGAGGAGTCTTTTAAAAGCATTTTTTAACAACCTCTTCGGCCAAAAAAATGCTTTTAGAAGGCTCCTCTGACGATCCCTGCTGAGCCACATGATCATCAGAGGCTTTTTTTTTACTTTTAAAAGCATTTTTGGGCGAAGAAAAAATGCTTTCAAAAGTTAAAAAAAAAAACCCTCTGATGTTCGCACAGCTCAGCTGGGCATGGGGGGCAGGGATTTTTGCTACCAGTTCTCTGAACCACCCGCTGCCATCGCTACTGGATCGGGCGATCCAGTCTGAACCGGGAGCATTTCACCCCTGACACACACATAATACAGTACGCAACGCACACGTAATACATTACAGATACACCCACATAATAATGTATGAATTTACATATCTATACCATTTTCTATAAACTGCATTAGACAATTTATCTTTTGAACAATTCAGAGATAAGTTTGATAAGTAATAGCTTATCTACCTGTCTCAAATACACATAATATCCAGATGCCTCCTCAATTCCTGTCTTCTTAAAATGTTCCACTAAGTCAGTCAAACTGACGAATCTTGCTGTACCCCCAATTGTGTACTGCCCTTTCTAGAAAAAATGAGAAAACAAAAAGCATTATTATTCCAGTCCCTTATGTAGGTAGGTGCCTTAGTGCCTATGTATACACATGCTCCTATATTTTTTTAACGATCTATTATCTTTTCAATCCTGTGGAAAGCTAATGATCACAACCACTTTTATTAAAACAATTAAACATTTTATTCACATTTTATCTCTGGTTTTGAATCAATCATGTGATCATCTCTTTATGCAAATGTATTTTTAGACAAAATAGTGGATAATTAAAATGTTGGTCTCTTCTTAAGATTATGTTTTGTTTTATTGTATTGGGGAGGGGTTTCTGCAAAGCATTCCAAAAGGAAACCAAAGGCTTGGTGCAGCAGCTTCAAAGGGCATCCATTCAGGCAAAGGTAGCTGTGGATACATTATTGATAATCTCCTAAATTCCATACAGAGCATGTCTGGGACAACCTCTGAACAATCATGTATGCCTTCTACAAGGCACAGCTACTTTAACATTTCCATTTTGAGGATGAGGTCTTTGCTCCTACAAATTGACTCTTCACAGAGTCCTTTTCAATGTTTTTAATAGCTCTTGAAGTTTCTGACTCCTCTCTTGTTTGTTCTTCTTTTGCGTGATTTTTAATGTTTTCTTGATGGGCACCTCTAGCACAGCAAGCTCTTAAATATCCCTGTTAGATGAAACCACAGGGGCACAAGTGGTAAAGTCCCTGCTTCTCCCATCCCTGCTACTAAGTAAAGCCTAATGTAGACTAATGAAGAGCAGTCCCTGATCAAAGTGACAACCTCTCTCCCTTTGAGGCTAAATAAAAAGGAAACCCCTTCATGGATTACTGCCTGAAGATGAAACTCAAAATACTTTGGCCACTAAATGAGGAGGAAGCACTCACTGGAGAAGAACCTAATGCTGTGGAAAGATTGAGGGCAAAAGAAGAAGGGGACAACAGAGAAACGAGGTGGCTGGATGGAGTCACTGAAGCAGTTGGCATGAGCTTAAATGGACTCTGGGGGATGGTAGAGGACAGGAAGGCCTGGAGGAACAGTTGTCCATGGTCCTGATGGGTCAGACACGACTTCATGACTAACAACAATAACAAAAAAGGGAAAAGACTTCAGGAAGCTTTCATTCTTTGAATCTCCTCAGGAGCAGCAGTTGGCTGCTGAGAAGGAAAAGAAGGAATTCTAAGCCCAGTCCAGGCTGTGAGGAGAAATCTTCCAGGGCCCAGTATATAATCGAACCCTGATTTCTATCTTATGAGCAATGGCTATTAGAATTAAATACTAGGTGAGGGTTGCTTTTATTTTGTGTGTCCTCAAGGCAAAGAGCCAGTTTCTTTCCAAGCTATTCTTCCTTTGGACCTAATTTTCATTCGTATTGTTCCTTTGTTTATCCAATATCTCCCAAGACTTAATCCAACCTAAACCAAATACACATCAATGTTTTCTTTTCTAGGAAAAAATGCTCTTGTATGTTCCTAATAAAGGCTTGATATTATTCAAAAGATTCATTTTTTGAGTTACTTCAGAATTTTAAACTGATACAGTAGTATGATTCAGAGACCTAGAGGATTGCAAGAATTGCTTATCCCTTTTTCTCCAGACACTATGGAAAAATAATAATGAAAGATTTCAGGGTTCTTTCTTGTCTCCTGTGTTACTTAACATCTATATGAAACCACTAAGAACGATTCTTTGCAAATCTGGAGCTAGTTGTCATTATTAATATATCTAAGGAGCTGCCACAAAGAAGAGAGGTCAATCTATTTTTCAAAGTACCTGAAGGCAGGATAAGAAGCAATGGATGGAAACTAATCAAGGAGAGAACCAACCTAAAACTATGGGGAAATTCCTGACAGAACAATTAATTAGTGGAGGGACTTGCTTCCAGAAGTTATGGAAGTTCCATCTTAAGAAGAGATTGGACAGCCATTTATTCGGAATGCTTGAGCAGGTGGTTGGATTAGATGTCCAAGACTCTGTTATTTTATTACTTAATTATCCATTCCTTTTCTGTGATTTTGGGGGATTATGTCTCCAGATTACAATGGAATTTGACATAGACAGGACTGAGGTGTTAATGATTCTAGGAGCTACATTTTAGAATCAGGGGGAAAATGCCTATTTTGGATTTCATTGCATTCCTACTTAATGGCAGTCTGGGGAAATTTGAATAAGCAAATGATATTGGACAACCCCACAAAATCAATTAACAATGAGCACTTTTTATCAGCTTTGGCTGATAAATCAATGTGCCTCTCTACCTGGAGGTAAGAAACTAGGCTTCTAAATTCTCTAAGTAGAGATTAAGTATAATTAATGAATAGTTACTTTCTGTTTAATAGTTGTCTCTTCTGGGACACTAAACATTGTATTTGAAGTACTCTTAAGGGCAGACCCTCCCTAATAGTTCACAGAGTATATAGTAGATTGAGATAACAGAATCTTCAGTCTGGCGAGATTACATTTGTAAGTGTTAAATAATAACAATCTTAGCTTGGAAGAATGTCATTCTTGGTTTTGAGCCTGACAGTAATGAAGTATTTCTAGAGAAGTGAAATCTCCAGGTTTCACCAGACGTTTTAGACTTTTAACCTCCTTCTCAGGATCTCCAGTTGAATAAGTAGAAAGTTTGCTGGGGGCAGTATCAAAAAAAGAAGCCATTTTGTGCTTAGGCTGTGAGGCTGACTGTGTACCACAGAGTCAATGGCTTCCATTTGAGCACAGATGAAACCCAGAGGCACAGTCAAGCTCTTCTCTTGATCTATCAGAGATTGGTCTCTCCCTTGACTAAAGTAATGTTACATCCCTTTTCTACTTCACCAGGTCCACATCTTGGTGCACATGAGGCCACTCTTACCTCTGAGGATCCAGCTCCTGAATCTCAAGAAACCTGACTACAACTACCTTTGTCATCTACTATGGCCAAACAAGGTTCTTTTAGGAACTTGATTCCCTTTTTGTTTGAAGTGCAACTAACCTTTCATTGGTAAAGATACTGAGCGTATGGATACAAATGTGAAATATTACAGATCAACTGATAAACTGTTAAGAGTCATGAAATTCCCAATTGGATTGTCATCTGGAACCACGTAAGAAAATGAAAACGATTTGTATACCATCTTACAGGTAGTAAAGTCTTCTCTATCTCCTCCTTTACCTTCTCTCCCACCTTCTCACCTCACACATAATCTTGATATGGGTAACTTTGAGTCGTTCTTGGCTGTGGGCTCCAGTAACATCAGTCCTAGGTTTTGGCTGGTCAGTCAGGACAGACAGCACAAAATCACCAGGCTTGCTAAGACTCTCACGCACTAAGAAGGTCCATGGTGCAGTCTTGGCTTGGAGTAAAGTCTCAGCTGCTGGACCAGAAAGATGTCCATGGTACCACCTGAGGAAGAAGAGAGGTGAAATAAATAACCAATTTGTAGAGTTGCTACAAAATAAAAGTGATTGGAATGTAATGGAAAATTTGGATCATTGCCAAGAAGGGACAGAGAGGAAAAACAATTATTAAGAAAGCTATATGAATCAACAAAAAGGTATTAAGTTTTGTTTTTGCTTTATGTAAACAGTGAAACAAATCTAGCCATAATTCTTATTTGTACTGATTATTTTCCCCCCTGACAGAATAAACTTGCATGCATAAATTTTAAAATATTAATAAGGGCCAATTTTGTTTTTGTTCTATGTATGTTATTATCTGCTTTACAATTTAGCATTCAGTAAATTCATCCTAACATTTTTTACTCAAATCTCAGGAAATTAAAAAAATGAAAAACAGCCTGTCTGTGAAAAAAGCAGAAAAAAACTTTTATTACGGGAAAAGGAATCAAGGCAGCAAGTGTTAAGGACATCATAAACTACGTGGAGAAAATAAAACAATGTGATTTACCCCAAAGTTAATTTGGGGGTAATTTAGGTAATGGCAGGAAAATCAGCTCAGTTTAACAGTGAGGAAAAAGCTCTCTACTGGAATTTGCCACCATTTTGTACAGCAGTATAGCTAGTCCTTGACTTGCGACCATAATTGAACCCAAAATTTCTATTAGTAAGCAAAGCAGTTGTTAAGTGAGTTTTACCCCATTTTAACAAACATTTTTGCCATAGTAGCAAATCACCGTAGTTGCTAAGTAAACCATGTGGTCATTAAGTGAATCTGGCTTCCCCCTATTGACTTTGCTTGTCAGAAGCTGGCTGGGAAGGTTACAAATGGTGATCACATGATCCTGGGACTATGTATCTGTCATAAATACATGCCACTTGCCAAGAGCCTGAATTTTGATCATGTGGGGATGCTGCAACAGATGTAAGTGTGAAAACTGGCCATGAGCTGCTTTTTTTCAGTACTATGGTTGTAAATTGAGGACTACCTGTATTCTACCTCAGTATCTCAGTGTTTTTCAGAAACCTGGATCTCAGCCTAGAACTATCCAGATGGGCTACAAAAATCAATCAAAAACCTTAACAGAATTAAATCTTAATTTTTAAAAATAAAAGTTAAACTTTCAGTTGTAATAATGAAAATTATTTTAAAGGCAGTAGCATAAGGTACTAAGGTACAACTTTTTAAACATTTAGTCAGCATATAGGAAGCAACGTTCTAGCAATTTCCTGTGTAAGATCTCACTGGCTCTTAGCACAACAGTGTGAGATAAATCTCTTCCCTCACTTTGGATGCCAGCATTCCCAAAACCATGTTTACCAGGTCCATGCAAAAGTAACCAAAAAACGTGTTCATACAAAACCTTGCCAGGTGAACAGGCAAGACTTTGCACAGTGAAATAACCCCAGGAACATTTTTTTGGGTGGGGAGGGGAGAAGGTGGGGTATTCCATTCCCAAGTCAAATGCCATCCGTGTCTTCCTTTCCTGGGTCTCTGGAAATATCACAGGTGAAACTTATAATGGCATGGATGTCAATCTCCTTTCAGTTATAAATTTAGCTGTCATGACACAATAGCTATGTAAGGAGTGTGAGGAGAAAACCCCAATTTCACCTTGTTGTGTTCTTCTGCCAATACAGACGTGCTACAAACAGAGTTTTGTTACTTCATCTATGACATTAGATTTCCATTTGGTCAGTTACCAGAAGCTTCAGTTTGTCAGGCCAAATCCTAAAATTTACAACCCTTTTTATATTTCCCCTAAGTTCATTTAGTGTCAATGCATACCTGACTGTAAATTACATAAACATTCCCTGAGCATGAAGTGTATCTGCAAAATGAAAATGTTGGATCTTTCTCTGAAATTAAAATGCTTAGAAATTTATTTAATGAGCCCCAATGTATTACACACCAGCTTGGCATGAAAAAGAAAACAAATGTGAATTTTGTCATTCTGTTGCACTCCATGATTAATAATAGAACTTTTTCAGATGACGTTGACCCTTTGAAATGAAGGGAAAAAATCAAAATTCCTCTCAGTGAACCTTAATGTCTCACGCCTGAATATACTATATTTTTATTGCATGTATGTTTATATATGTTAGCCCTATATTCCTTCAAAAATCTATAGCAAAATAATTATTCCTTATTAAAGAATTATATGTAGGAAAAATAAAGAGTGTGAGGATTTTGTATCTATGGTTAGTAATTAGACGACATCAAAAGAGTAAATTTTCTGAACTTCAAAATTTGAACACTGTTTTGAAATGAAATTAGAAGATCGTTATTTATCTATTGTAATTCCACTTCCACAAAGGCATTGCTTTTTTAAACACTTTTTGACTTTCTTGGCTTTCTTACTGCAAATCTATAGATTTGAATCAGTTGCCTCAGAGTGAATCGGAAGGTTACAAACCCAAAATCAGATTAAGATATAGCATCATTGATGGGCAAAAAGATGAGGAAAAATCCTCCTATGGAGCGGACTTTTTTCTTGTATTACTGTACTTACGCAAATTATGATAGTCCTTGACTTACGACTGTAATGGAGCCTGGCCACTGATCTGATTTTAAGACTCTTTTTTGTGGCAGTTATTAAGCAAACGCGGTGGTTGTTAAGCAGACCACTGTTTACTATGGGGCATTTTTGCTGAAAACCAAAAGCAAACAATGTATTTTCAGCAAAAATGTTGTAAATCATGATCATCAGGCCTTGGGACATTGCAAATGGCCATAAATGTAGCCCAGTTGCTGAATGCCTGAAATGCAGTCATGTTACTAGGGGGTAAGGGGGGGAAGATGGCTGTCAGAAGTTCAGAACCACACCATAAGTATCTTTTGGAGTGTCTGTCATAACTTTGAATGGTCATTAAGCAATCGGTCATAAGTCAAGGACTATGTGTACCACTTATTAATTTATTACATTAATACATCACTCGATTCTATTACATCTCTAGGTGGTTTACAATAGAAAGTTATTTTAAAAATTGCAATACAAACAATACAGGAAGCATATATCTGGGGAAATTGCATAAATCAGTTTTATGCAAGAGCCCTGATGGTGCAGTGGGTTAGATGCAGTATTATAGGCTAACTCTGCCCACAATCTGAATTTCGATCCTGATCAGCTCAAGGTTGACTCAGCCTTCCATCTTTCCGAGGTCGGTAAAATGAGGACCCAGATTGTTGGGGGTAATATGCTGACATTGTAAAAACAGCTCAGATAATGCTGTAAAGCACTAAGTGCTATTGCTATAAATCTCAAGGGGTCCTTTTGCCCCTATGGCATGAGCCTTGGGGCAAAAGCCTGATTTTTAAGGCATTGCTTAAATAAGATCAGGGTGAAAGTGGTGTCATATATGATAGATAAACTGCTCATCAGTGCAAAATACAGAGATGACAGGATGCTTATTCTGGAAAATCTACCCTGGTGGCCAGCTGTTTAATTTAAAGTACTAATTTTTAAAGGCTGACATGATTAAGATACTATCGAAAGGGCCATTTCTCCTGTTATGAACTAGTTGAGCTGTTCAGATGTGCAAGAGAAGCTAATTTGAAGATTCCTCTCCTAGGTATATTTATCTGGCACATGAAAGAAGGATTTCTCCTATGTTGCTCCCTAGTATTGTAATGTGCCGTTTGGGCTCACTTTCTTGGCATTCAGAAAATCTGTCAATGAAATCATACAACTTTGCAATTCTGTACAAAAGCCTAAAATAGTCTTTTTCCTGCTCATTCAGAAATTTAATATAAATAGCCATGTTCTCTCATCCTGAAAAACGAAATGAAAGATGATATGTGGCATTGTAATGTGCCATTTGGGCTCACTCTCTTGGCATTTAGAAAATCTGTCAATGAAACCATGCAACTTTGGACAGTCTTAGAATTGAAGAAAGCTAGGGTTAAATTTGGGTGCTGAGTATTGAATATTGACCATCAAACAGACATGAACTTTATTCTTCTCCCACTTAAATGTGGAGTTAACAAGAGAACTTTTACCTCTACCAACTGATAAACATCATTCACAGTAGGCATTGGAGGAAGATTAAATGCCTGCCCACCATGTTAGTGGAAGGAAAATATTTTAGTATTGGAAGAGAATAAATGTGTCCATGTACATTAAAAGAAATGGAAAGAGGAAGTTATACATCCTTCAGTTGTCCATCCTGCAAAATAATTTATTACTACTGCTCATTGATATATGTCTGGTAGGCCAGAAACAGAAAATGTATCTCGGATTGGATATGCTCTAATATGTATCAATGCAAGCTAAGATTTGGTTCAGTTGTCTTTCATATAGAAGACCATTGACAGAGCAATCTAAGCTTTCATATTTACTTTTGCCTATTATTTTACTTTTCTTTTTTGTTTTATAAATAAATGAAATAATTGTATTCTTTGCTACAGCTTTAAACTTTATATTGTCCACTGTTCAATTTTTTTAAGATACACCAACTGCTACATAGAGCTGCAAAAAAAAATTGAATCAGCCAGAAGTACAGGTGTTCATGAAACAGAGAAGTGACTTCTGTCACCATATTAGAAAAATAATATTCTTAATTCGTTTACTTATCCTCAAAGCAATCTCAACTGGTTTAAATAGACTTTTGGCCACATTTAAAGAAAAAGTACTGCAGTACAGTGTGTTAACATATTCACCCACATTTAGTTACTTTCTGATTTACAGGTTGCCTGAGTGATTTCTTTCTGTAACACACACACACACACACACACACACACACACACACACACACACACACAGAGTGAACTGTTGCTTTTGAACAAACCTGCTGTGTTGATTTAGCCAATTAAAATTTGATGCTAATCTAAAAAAATATGTGACCCAGCATACAAGAACCCTGTACAATCCTGTCTTAATTCACAGACCTAGCATCCATCATTAAAAGTGGAGAGTTCATAATATGAAAATTAATTCAATACAGATAAAACATAATCTAAAATGCTAAACAGAAAAAAAAAACCTCAATGGCAGTATAAACTGAATTAAAGCCACAGGGCAGGGAAGAATATACTGCAACAGATGTAGAAAGTAAGAAGCATCAAATGAATCTCAGCTAAGTGGGCACATCTCAAATTCAGTCAGGACCACAACATCTGGGGTAGTGTGGCAGTGAGAAGGAGGAAAGTTTATGCATGAGACATCCTGCTGTGATCCCAACTGCAACTGAACTAGTACTTCACAGCCATAACTAGCCCAAGGCTCTCAACTGTGCATTCATGGCCAAAATAAAAGTTGAATTTCCCGGATCAAAGCTCATAGCTGCTATGTGAGACCTATGTTTGTCAGGTCAATGCTGAATTTTGTTGAGCCTTCAGCTGCTCTCTCTCTCTCTCTCTCTCTCTCTCTCTCTCTCATGTTATTCATTTTATTTCTTAATAAAATAAAGTCACTTGGTGCCACCTAAAACCTGAAGGCAGTCATTCCCCTGATTACAGAATTCCACCTAAAATTTCTTCATCTGGAAAAATACTTTGCAAGAAAACAAATACTTTGTTTAATTTTACTTTGTTTTCTTGAAATATCCTTCTAGGAGATGAGCTAAAATCTTGAAATGGGGTTTTCTCAACAACATTTTTCTGAATCTACTATTAGTGCTTATTTTTCTTCCAGATTTTAAATAATAGTAAGTCATTATTATTTAGCACAATAATGCATGCACTTTTCCAATTACATAAATGATATCACAATCTGATAAAGCTATTAAATGTAGCTTTTATTGTATTTTTTCCAAAACAAAATGTTAAAACTTGGAAGGAGGCAAAACAAAAATTGCACAAAAATGTCTGTCTCCCGAATGGACCGTCTTCAATCAATATTGAAACTGTTTCCAGGGATCATCTCAGACCCTGAAATTGTGGAACTTACAAGAGTAATGGGGCAGTCTCTTTTGTCTAATTGCTACCAATTCCCTATATTAAGATCCCTTTCTTTTATCTTATACATGGAGCATATTTTTACTTCAGCAATTGCACTAGTTGTACTAGAGAGGTGCTATTTTATATGACATATCAGATAAGACATATTTCACATATTGTGTGTCTTATTCTCAGTTTGCGTAAGTCTTAAAGCGTTAATTTTTAAATTGCACAATGCATTTTACAAAGTAATTTGTCAACTGCCAACACACATCTTGATTAATTAGATATCAAATATGCTAATAAAATATTTGCTTTTAATGGTCTTTTAGTTGTGATGTATTATTACAATAGGGAATGAAAAACAGATTTCAATATACTTTCTAGATTGTTCTAAAGAAACTGCTCCCCATCTTAAATTATATTGTTATTATCTTGCACTCTTTTCAAAGACACTATAGGAAATGTTGAAATCTATAGCTAAAGACACAGTTGAATGCTGTTCTTAAACTGTTACCCCAACTATGGTCATTTCTGCAGCATGTTGACCTAGACAGGCTCAAGATGCTTCAGTCAGCCCACAATACGGCAGTTACGATTTTACAGGCTCTAAAAGATCAGGACTTTATAACTGCTCTTATTCATGACACACTGATTACCAGTTTGCTTATGGATATTGTCAAAGGTACTAAGCAGCCTGAATGAAGAACTCTACCTATTCTGTATAAAAAGCTGGAAAGCTTCTATTCAAGCTAGTCTGATATCCATTCAAAATGAATCTTCTTGATAACCACTCACTTTTGCTGCAAAAGACTTCTTCTGGTTCTTAACGTCACAGTTTCACTTAGTTTTAATTAGTTCATTTTCTAATTGATTCCAAGTCCAACCTTTCTGGACTCGGGTTTTAGCTGCTGCTTATATTACATTTAATATTGGTTTTAAAGAACAGGTTTATTTTTAAATGCTGCTTTGAATTATTTTTGTTAGTAGTTTTAAATATTTTCAGCTGATATCACTAAGTTGCAATACGATATGAGTAACAGCATTTATGTAGGCTACAGCATCTTAATGGCTTCTATTTTATTTTGGCATGATTCTTATACAATGATGAAACCAGTTTTGATTTCTAAATACAAAGTCCTTGGGCTGGATCAGAACAGGAAGCAAAACAATCAGAGCCAAGGAAAAAGGCAGGAGTCATGAAATTGGGCGAAGTTCTCAGAGAGATTACGTTCACTAGTTTTAACTACTGGAATATGACAAACTAGATTCACATTGTAATGTTTGCCACTTTCTGAGGAAAAAGTAATTGTTGTGGATGGAGATTTACAATTAACATTTTGAGTTTACATCCATTATTTTAATTAACTTTCCAAAGAAACAGTAGAGCAAATCAGTGATTATCACATTTTTTAGATTTTTAACTTCTACAGTTAGGAGATGGAGTGTAGAGACCCTAATATAAAGAAGAATATAATATATTTTTATATATTATATATATCTTATAATGAATAATAAACACTGGATAGTATTAAGAGAATAGTTCCTCATACCTTGCCTACTTATGTATTTGTTCTCTGTTTGTTTGTATTCTGCCTTTATTATTTTACAAATAACTCAGGTTGGTGAACATATCCAACATACATTCCTCCTCCTATTTCCCCCCCAAAAACCTTATTGGGGGTGGGGTGGATTGAGAGAGAATGACTGGATAATTACCCAGCTGGTTTTCATGGCTAAAGCAGGACTAGAACTCATGGTCTCCTGCTTTCTAGCCTGATGCCTTAACCCACTAAACCAAACTGGCTGTCGGATTATGGTATTATACAAAAATCATAATATTAACAGATTGACAGATTAGATCAATCCTTTATTAATAAGCTTGGTAGCCTAACCAGAGTTGAATAAATGGTCATTTAATGCACTCATCAAGCTACACATTCAACTCACTGGTCTGTAGTTCATGTATGCCTGATTAGGGTCAAATGAAATAAATTTCATTGAAAAGAATAATGCAATAAATGCAATCACTAAAGTTTTTATTATTGATTAGTGAATTTTAGAGATCATGCTGCTTTTGTTTTAGAATATTTTCTTTAAAATAGACGGAAGGAATCTGTGGTCCTGCAGAAGAGGCTAAACTACATGTCCCAGCAACCTCAACCAGCAATGAGGAAGGAAGATGAAAGGCTATATTTTGACAACTACCTCCATTCCAAAAGATGTTCCAAAATATAGAACTGCTGGGTAGGAAATGAACAAAGCTATCATTTGCTAAGTGAGCCTCTTTCCCTCCTTTCAGAGAGGAAACAGTTAAGCTCAGTGGACCAAGCGGAGGGGAAGCCACGTGATGGAAAATCTTGGGTGGTTGGTGGGGAGGGAGGCTGAGTTTTCGTAAGAGCCTGGACGACAGAACTTTCCAACCGCAAGGGAGGAAGCAGCAAGCTCCCTGGCCAACTGCTGCCTTTGGATGTGAGCAGGTCTGCACGCAGAGACCTAGAGAGGATAAATAGACTGATTCTTTTCAAGGGAACAGCAGTTTGTTCTGGAACAGGACAAACCCAGCTCTGTCTCATGAACATACCATAGAACATAGAATCACAGGGCTGGAACTGTCCACGACCAACATGAACAAAAGCTACCCATTTTAATACAATTTCCAGATGGGTGGCAGTAAGAAAACAAAGAGTCACAGGGCATCATAATGACAAACACATTTCCACAAAGGTTTATGCCATCATAAGGCTTACAAGCATGCGACAAAAGAAGAAACATGAAATAAACCTGCAAAAATAAGTTTGACCCCAGACAAACGATTTCCTTGATACCTGCTTCTTATCGACACCACAATCGTTGCATCTTAACAATGTGCCAAAAATAACAAATCAGTGAAACAAAATAAACCTGGTTTCTAAATATAAGTCATACCAATATTGAAACTTCATCACATGACAACATGTAGTATGTGCTCTATAACCTACTGTCTTAGGGAATCTCTCAGTTTAAGAAAGCTTGAAAAGTAAAAGGGGAACAATGCTGAGAGGAAAGTTAATCATTCATTAGATCCTATACTAAAAGAACAAAGGACATGTAAGCATACATTATATAGGACAAGGGTCTCCAACCTTGGCAATTTTAAAACTTGTGGACTTCAGAATTCCTCAGCAAAGCAAAGTTGGTTGAGGAATTCTGGGAGTTGAAGTCCACAAGTCTTAAAGTTGCCAAGGTTGGAGACCCCGATTAGAACACATTTATTTATATACTTCTAAACAATGGTTAGCTTTTTTTAGGTGTTATGAAAAGGAACTACACTGTACCTCCATTCAGAAATACTCAGGCTCTGTAGAGTCTTTCCACTTGAGTGAATATCTTGATTTTCCCAGGTCCTCTTGACATGGACAAAAAGCAGGCACTGAGAGAAGTCCTGCCCCACAGAAGGCCACAAGGAGGACCAGGGAAAGCATACTGAACCAGGACTCTTCCCTACATGAATAAAACTATCCTGTTTGTAAGAGGGCCTGAAGAGGTTTTCTACTTAAGCAATGGCGCAATTCATTTGTAGGTGTGACTGGAATGAACACACAGTGGTATGCCCTGATGGATATACATATCTATTATTTAAGCATATAAAGCATAATCTGTTGCTGGATAACTGGGACACAGACCTTTTCCGATTTCAGAAGCTTCCACGAGAGATCCAGAGTCATTAATAATGAGGGAGACTAGAGTTATATGGAAAATGAAGAAAAATAGCTGCAGCCAAAGATGACAGTATCAGAGAAAATTTTAGCCAACCCTTTGGCTCAGCATCCCACAACTGTATGGCAACAAAGAGGCCCTTATTGCCCACATGGGGCTAATTACTTTTTGAGACTCCATGTTTCCTTTCTTTTGATTTTGAGAATTTCCTTACAATTGCCCTATTAGTTTATACTAATTTCTTCCTTTTTCTTTTCTTTTAATAAATTAACCATTTCCAGTACCTTTAAAATTCTCATTAGCATTTCTCCTTTATTATTTTTATATTTTTAATTTTCATTTTGAATTTCACTTCCTGAAGCTGTTTTTTGCAGGTATGTTTAATTTTTTTTAAAAAAGAATCTGCACTATTTATATGCATAATGGCTTATGCAGACATAGCAACTTTTCCAGACAGTTCAGTGCTATGCATTCCCTACTGAATATGCACCGGGGTTATTTCTGCATAGAGAAGCAGCAATTATTTTATGAGCAATATTTAAGTGACCCGTTCATGCAAAATTCACTTAGCTTAGGCTTAAAATCTTTCAATCCAAAAACTGAATATTTCTATATTTCAAACTATGCAATGAATGATAGCTCTTTCTTCTCAGGAGTATCAAGACAGTACAACTTGATATGGCCTTGTAAACATCTGCTCTCTCTTCCTGGAGTCCATTGCTTTTCAACTAAAAGGCAACTGCATGAGTAGAATAGGGGATGCATAGTTGCATACATGTGTGCGCACACACATACACAATGTTTGGCTTTATTTAACATTTTGTCTGAGAATGACCTCCCCAAGAAGTAATAATCTACATTCAAGCTGAGATGTAGATATTGGTTCTTTTCATGATCTTAAATGTCAGCGGAATTTTTAACACTCTTTTTAATTATATTCTTACCTGCTTTGTGTTCTCTTTAAGTACAAATATAGAGAGTAAAGGTATTTTAGACCAATAAGGGCTTGCTCGCCATAGAAATTTTGGAGTATTGCATAACATTCTTTCATATGCTCCAAATAAATGAATGTCTTTGTAGGGTGAAAAGCATTTAGACTATCACCCAGAAAACCCTATAGGATCTAAGGGATCATGGAAGGAACCTAAGAGATCATCAGTTCCAGTCCCCACACACGGCAGCATTCATTACACCATCCCTCCCAGATCAGTGGTGGGTTGCCCCCAGTTCAGACAGGTTCACAAGAACCGGTAGTAAAACTGACAGGAAGCTCTGCCCACCGACCCGGATGTCATCAGGAAGCTTCTGCGCATGTGCGTGCACGGGCCCGTTACAAACCAGTAGTAAAGGTAAGTAGAACCCACCCCTGTCCCAGATGACTATTCAAATATTGCATGCAAATAATCACTAATTACACATAATGTACAATACATATAAAGTAGATAGATCCACAGCAGAGATACATATGTATAAATGATAAAAGACATAAATATAAAATGTGAGCACCCCTCAACTGAGGCTCAATGTGGAAAGGAAAGTCAAGATAGGTATGCAGCTATAGGTAGAAGCAGGTGTGCTTTCCTCATACCTTTCTGTTGTGGGATCAGAGCAGTTGAGTGGATACCTCAAGTCAATGATGGTTCCATCTTTATCCTGCAGGGATCCCTGCTGCTGTGTATAATATTCCACCAATTCTGATAAAGTAGCAAATTTCTCTCCTCCATAGAGATCATAATAATCTCCAGTATTCTGGATACGGATGTGAGTTACCTCATCACCAACCCTAAAAGAGAGAGAGGCAGAAGCTTCTCATCAGTTGATCAGGAAGGGAAGAGTGAAGGAAAAATTATCTTCACTATTTCTCCTGGTAGGAATTCTAGACTGAAATAAGGGATCTCAAGGAATTGGATGGATTACTTGGTGCTTGCTCTCACCAGGGCTTATCACCCACCCAACAACATATGAATTGAATATAAGACTTTTATTCAAACTGGAGAATTAGGATTAGAATGAAGCTGGAGCCAGTGATTGTATTTGTATCATGGAGTTTAGGATATTGGGATTTGAGGTTGTTTTTATTTGTGGGGGGAGGGTATTGACTTTCTTTGGTTTTTACTTCTGTTTTTGTAAGCCGCCGGAATTGTGACACATAAGAAGGGTGGCCATATTTGTCTCTCAAATAAATAAATAAATAAGACTGAATTTTGCAGAAAGCTAGCTCAAAAGGTTGTACATTTGGCTCCCTGTGCCATTTCTCCAGTTGTCATTTCACCTGATTTTTCATGCTTTCTATGTTAAGACAAGCAGATGTAACAGCATTAGAAGTGGCACTGATACTGTTACTTACTTCAAAATGTGTAAGCAGGACTTATTATTCAGAGGAAGGTTTATTGTATAAGTTTAATACACAAGTTAGTGAAAATTCCAATTTGAAAGAAAAGAAGAAATAAAGTTGCTTTACTTAAATGGAGGCCAGTTGAAAATTAACATGGGAGTCAGAAGCTGTGGAAGGAAGTCCCTGTGGGAAGGCTTGAACCCAGTCTTTCTGTTCCAATGTCTGATGACTTCCCCAAACCATGGACATTCTTTTAAAAGAGCACTGTGCCACTAGCCGAGGGAGTCGCTTGTTTTGTTTGGAGGTCTGTTCCCAGAAAAGTCAGTATTATGCCATCAGCAGATTTATTTCAAGAAAAGTTGTAGGGAGACTCAGTCTCTGAACTTACCACCAAGTCTCTCTTCCAACTCCACCCACCCCCCAAAAAGACAAAAGGCTTTGGGAAAAACCCCAGAGAAAGAATTCATCTTCAAGTTTGTGGAAAGTTATAAGTTTCACAACAGCCATCTTCACTTGCAGTCTTTCTATTCCTCCTTTTCTTTTTCCACTCTGGCCTTCAATTCAAATGTGTCTTGGGATTTTCTAGATATTATTTATTATTATTCATTTAAATGTATCATGTCTCCCATAGACTTTAGGAACGATATATGTTTTAACAATTAACCATGGGAACCACCCTATTATGATATGGCCTCCATTTATTACAGAGGGGAAAATATTTCTGTATATGCCGACATGGTATACTTCTAGAGAATAAAGATTGAACAGATGGAAGGTAATGTGTTTTAAAGGAGAACCACAGAATATTATCAAAGGATTGGAAGAGGGAGGGGGGCAATTACCTGACCGAAAGGGAAAAGTCCCCCTTGTTCTTCTTGCTGGGCCGGGCCAGAAAACTGCCATGAATTCCTCGTGCTTTGAGTAAGGCCTCAGCATCTATGCCACTCAGGTCACGATGAAACCACCTGCTTGGTGAAAGGAAAAGAGTAAAGTGAAAAAGAAGGACATCATAAGTGGAGGGATATAGGGTATACTGTGTAGGTGTGATCCTACACAGAACTCATAAGACAGATGCCTCCACTCTCTAACACAATTCAGAAAGTAGACGTTGGTTTTCTTTCCCTCTCTCCCCTGCCCCAACACCACTGTCTCCCACTAGAATGTTCATAATTTAGCATTAACAACAAATAAATGAGAATCAACCAGCGCTGATCAACCAAAGTAGACTGACCCTTCAGTTCATCCAGAACACAGAACTTTCAGATGCAGTCAGTTCACACATTCAATGTTTGGCCATTAAGCCTTATTTGTTTGTTTATTCATTTATTTATTCATTCAATTTCTATAGCTGCCCAACTCAACCAAGTGACTCTGGGCTGCTTATAATTCTAAAATTCTAAAACAATTTCAACTATTTAAAAGACATGAAAACAATAAAAACAGCCACAAAATATTGAGCCAAGTAATCAAGCCATCTCTATGGAGAGAGACAGGGTCATCAACTTTCTAACTGGGCAGAAGGGAAACACATATGTAGCTAGTGAAGCTGTTCCTCCGCTAATAACAAGTAATAGAAGGAACTCTACTTGCTACATTTCTGCTAGATCCTGAAGATTCAGCAGCAGTTGCTAGTTAGGCAGTGATGCTTGAAGACGAAGCCTCTACTCCCAAACCCATACAGCCAGAGACAACATAATGATCTGTTTCAGCAACTGTCTCCTATACTGGTATCTCACACATGCTCCCACAGAACATTGTCCCTCCCAGTTCAAGGAAAAGTTTCAAGATCTGCTTAGAAAGAAAACATTAGCCTGTAATAGTCAATCCTAAATTTTTCCTTACCTCATTATTTCCCAGGTGACCAGTGACAGAATCAAAAGTCCAGTTTAAGAAAACAATTGAAAAATTAACTGAAGAAGTTTCTTTTAAGATGAAAATAAAAGCAAATGAGTTTGATGTCTCAACCAGACTTTCCCGATGTGAATTCTCCTTTTTTGACTCTATCCATCTACCTCATGCGCTTCTGCTGCCCATCACATATTCATAGACTGCTCCATGATCAGTCCGTGTTGGAAGGTATGGGCAGAAAGAACTGAGGCAAACAGACAGTTCCAAGTTGCTGAGCACTAATACAGGAACAGGAAGCATATTTAACATCGTTGTTCTTCACTGCAAGTTGCAATGTGTGCACTTCTGCTTCTGCTTTTGGGTCCTTTTTCTCCTTCTGTCCTATATCTTCCCTGCTCACAACTATTTCTGTCTTTCTTCCTTTTGGGGAGAAGGAGAAAGAATTCACAATAAATGAGTGCGTGACAGTTCATTTAAGTATCACTACAGGAGAATCCACACCAGTACTAAATGCAACATAATTAAAGGCAATTATATCCCAAGAGTAGGTAATCAATAAATATAAAAGACTTTGGGGAATTCAGGCCTGCAACAGAGAAAGAAAGCTTTGAATAGTTCAGGTTCTATTTTCTTAATATTACTGTTTGCTTCTTGCTTCCATGGGAAACCTCTTTACCAGGCTGCATTATTTTTCCTCATTCAACCGAATGAGGTGGAATTTATTTTATTTTATTTTATTATTTTATTTATTTATTTTTGTCACAACAATATACACAAGCACCACACAAAATGATTATATAGTATATAAACATATATATGAGGAAATATAAGGAAGTATAAGCATATATATATATATATAAGAAAAAACAATAGGACAGGAACGGTAGGCATGTTTGTGCTCTTATGCACGCCCCTTACTAGTCCTTTTAAGAATGGGGTGAGGTCAATAGTAGATAGTTTTTGGTTAAAGCTTTTGGGATTATGAGAAGAGATCACAGAGTCAGATAATGTGTTCCAAGCACATTACCTGATCACAAAGATGCAGCCTATAGCTATATCGTGCAACAGTAACACCTTTTCCCACAGCCAAGAAACTGTCTACTAGATCTGGTCCAATTTAAGTCCAGCAAAGGTGTTTTTCCCTTGATGTTAATATAAAATGTCCTTTTGTTGGACCATCTCCTTCTTTCCATTTGGGTACTTGAATGCTCACAGCTCCTTCAACAGGCCTTGTTTCACGACAGAAGACAGTTTTAATTGCTTATTTCTTCACAAAGAAGAAATGTTTTTCTGTAAAAGTGAAACATAATTAAAAGAGAAAAAATAAATTTGTTTTTTTAACCTCCTTGCCTAGAAGGGAGCTGTCTAAAATAAGACTTTGGGCCAAATATCCAGCAATTTTAATATATCTTTAGGGAAGGTCTTGATTGCACAACCTAATTAAATACTAAATAATGATCTCCACTTGAAACTGTAGAATAAAAGTCATACATAGAAAAAGAGGGGAAAGCAGGCTCTTATAAAAAAAAACTGTCCACAGTATACCGTAAGAAGTATAGGATTTGCAAATATTAAAATTTCATTTTAAGGTGCGCATACATGTGTTTTGGTTATGCCAACCACTTTCACGTAATTTGCCTGCTTTCTGGTTACATAGACTCTTCAACATGGTCAGTTTTTAAAAAAGGAGGAAATAATGTTGCTAGAATAAGATGACATGTTAAAATGGTTAATCTTTTTTTTACTATTATTGTTTTCATCAGAAGACTTAAAAATATTTTTGTTGAACATCAAAGCCTGGGGATTGTACTCTAAACTTTGATCCTAACAGAGATAATATTTAACTCCACTAGCAGATATTTTTGGCAGTGATAATAAAGCAGCGCAAATTCTGATGGCTAACTGCAAGATATAATAACTCCATAGTGTGCAGCTGCTCTTCTGCTAATGGCAGCTTGTGTGAGTCTGGTCCAGATCATGATGATCACATACAGGTGAAGGAAGCTTAAATTCTTAGCCCAGTCATTTGTTTTTCAAATTGACCTAGAAATGTTTTCTTTAAAGATTCCATTAATGGCTGTAGATATAAATTTAAAAAAAAATCAAAGAGTGGGAGGTTTGGTTTCCTGTCCCCACCCTATGTGCTGTAGATCCCCTCCACACATTTATACAAATGAAAATAATAATCAGTCATGCAACTGCAGACTAAATACATAGCAAAGCTTGTTGATTATCTAATCCCCCCCTCCCCCAGTTCATCTCCCAGTGGCATTCCCAGGACTTCTTGCTTTGCTCTCGGAAAAGTGGGGAATGCAATGCTCTCAACCATGGATTCTAGCAGAACTTTAAAATACTGCAACAAGTGCTTGTGAATCAGCACTTTTTTTTTTTACCAAAACAAAATATTTGGATCAGACCAGGTCAAACTATTGCAGGAAACCTAGGGAGGAGCTGTACGTTCCCTGCCTTAGCCCTGCATTGCTCTTTTGCAGAGTGGCACTTGATGGGGAAATTTGGAGAGGGAAAGAGGGGGGGAAAGAGTTTAGTTCATTTACTCATTTACTCTTACATTTGGCTTTCTCCAGCTGAAATTTAACACTCGATGGTAAAGATAAAACAAGAATGGAAAGGACTTATGAGGCTGCATGGCACTGCATATGATTATTATTACAGCTGGCTCTGGCAGTAGTGGAAAGCTCCAACGTAATTACAAAGTCTTTCCTAGCTTTTCTACCTAATGTCATTGAACTAAAGACAGGATTTTCCAGTGTTTGGGGCCTAAGACTTCTAAGTGCACTGACAAAAAGGACCACTCAGAGAAGATGGCTTCCGATAAACTGGTTACCACATTACACTCTCTGAGGATGCTCAGCTCACTATCAACAAGTGAACATTCACCTGGCAAAAGCAGAGAGCCCACAGCACTAGGCCTGGTTTTCTAGGAAGGTTATGAGGGCCTTTAGCTTTCAGATAATTTTTTGAACTAAAAACACTGCTGGAGATTGGTGCTTTGTTCAACAGTGTCTTCAGATAAACTAATGTTTTGATGTAAAGAATCAAGCAGGTTCTCTTGGCAGGTACTAAGAGATGCTGCTCTGCATTTTCAGCTATTAGGTAGGGAAAACTATCTGAAAGCAACTCTGACTAAGCCCATCTGACCTTCAAGATGCAGTTCTTCAAAATTTCTACATCACACATTCTCTCTCCTGTGGAAAAGTCTGCTCTTCAGCTTGCCTAGGGCCAAAAGAACAGTGACTGCTGGGTAAGACATACCTACACGATGGGGTCTTGCCTAAGGAAGTCTGGTAAGACAAGGTAGCAGTGGATTTTCTGGAAGGAAGGAAAACAGAGAGAACAGACAGCAGATGGAAGGATCCATAGACGAATATGCCAATCATTCTATAACTCTATTTATTATTTATCTTGGTGCTTTTAAAAGTTAGCAGTATTATAATCAATTGATTTGGTTGCCTTAGAAATGAACACAGTACTGAAAATGCTATAAAATTAAGTGACACACATCTTAGTCTTTGATATCTTGACTCGACTACTAAACAGCATTGTTATGATGGTTTCTACATTTAAATACATCATAACATTTCCCTATCCTTCTAAAACATCAAGATACAATAAGCCCATTTTATTTACACCTAATCTTCACCTTTATCACCATTGTTTTGATTGACTTTTTAATATTACTAATTAACTATTTCCTAATAGTTCCTTTTATAATGCAGTCCTTTTTAATAAGGAATGAAACTACTGGTAAAAATCAGCTTTATATCCTGAAATTGTTCTGATCACATTGCCAGCCCCATCATTCTTTGATTATGCTGATGCAAAATTAAGCCTTCATGCATTCAGTGGGCTTACCCCCAGGAAGGTAGTCCATATTATTTATATTAGTATTAACTACAACAGCTGGCCTACTATATTGCAATGCCACTAGCTATTAAGGGGAAAATGAACACCTACATTTGTCCATTGGCATGTCAACACCAGTTGAAGAAAGAACGGTGTACATCCTTACTTCTTGCTAATTACAGACATGATTAAAAACAGAAGCCCATGTTGAACAAACCTTCACCACTGCATTCTTATTACACTGAAGCAGAAGAGGATGAGACCTGAAAGTTACCTGGCGGAGCGAGAAGCCTCTGCCTTAGTGAAAAGGTGTGGTGGAAGGAAGTGGAATTCAAAAAGCTGCTCCCAATACAAAAGACTTCATTCTTTCCCTTGCTAAATGTCTTCCTGAGCTGGAGTTAATAAACACCCAGGAGGTTACAGGGAAAGGAAGAGGCTGAACCTGAGACAAGCAGCAGGTAACTAAGGGAGGGGCCATTTGCTGTCTCCACCCCATTGACTTACTGGGAGGCCCTCCCTGGGTAGATCTGGAAAGCCGGGAAAAAAACTCAGTTCATCCCTGAGCCAGTTGCCTGAAGAACTGTGGCTTTTCTCCTCAAAACAGCAGCTTTGACACTTTTTAAACTCGGAAGACTTTCACTGTTTTCACTTCATTGTAGATGTACTCATGTGTTTATAAACTCATCTACTAACTTTGGCTCACCAACTTACTTACAATAGGAAGTAAGTTTCTTTCCATTAAACTATTTTTTGTCTCTTGGCATATAGGAACGTGTCCAAGGCTGTATTGCCTTCTTAAACTATAGGCAGGATGGCATTCTGTTTGTTTTCTACTTAATTATAATTTTGTGCACAGTCTTCTGAGCAGTTATGAATCCATCTTCTTCTGTACTCTAAGGCTAGAGAAACAACCCTTGTTCTACGAAAAGCATACAGAATACTTTTTAAAATACTTTGAACTGAATTTTTACTGTTATTCCTCACCATTTCACAGGACCGAGCACATAATGCTATCCTAAATACGGTCAGCAAAGTCTGTTCTCTTAGTTTTTGATTTAGAGGTATGTTGGAAAAAGCTCAATAGAGCCCTCTAGCAATGTGAGCCGCCTAGTGCAGACAAAAATGATATTCTGTAGATACTCAGGGATAAACTCATCCATGGATAAACCAAACCCAATTTGGGAGTGCATATTTGAACCAAAATTTCTCAATTTATTGATAGGAATATACAGTAATTGGAATTATGGATTAATAATTAGGGATTATCTGTAGCATTGCTCAGAACTTTTTAAGGTGACAGACAACACAGTGCAATTTCTTATGGTGAGTGGATATCCCAAACTTAATGCCCCCCAACCTCATGAAGTTTTATGGGTTCACAAGTTTGGGCTACTTCAGGAGATTCAACTATTTCATTAAAACAAAAAAGAGTTCCAAAGGCACCATCCTAGATAATGTATTACTAACCTTTTGGCTCATAACAGAGTTCTCAATTTCCTATGTAAATAAAATTTTTGTTCAATGAGCATGTTTATATCATAGAACTAGCTGAATACCTGTGCTCCGCTACAAAACTATGTGATCGGGCTTGATAAATCGACACCTACAGCTTGAAAATTAATGAGTAGTTACGATTGCCTCTCCTCTCTCCTACTCTCCCTCAGCCTTGCCCCACAGAAGCCTCTCCTATCCTATCCCTTCTCTCCCTCAGCCTTGCCCCACAGAAGCCTCTCCTATCCTATCCCCCTTCTCTCCCTCAGCCTTGCCCCACAGAAGCCTCCCCATCCTATCCCCTTCTCTCCCTCAGCCTTGCCCCACAGAAGCCTCCCCTATCCTATCCCCTGCTTGCTGCTGTGAAAGTAAAACTGAAACTGAAACTCCTCTGCTTGTGTTTTGCATTTGGAAGAGATTTATTTTCAGGTGGGGAGGGGGAGTAGAACTCCTTAGCATCAGAGCATGTTAAAAGATAGAATAGAATATAATTTTTTATTGGCAAAGTGTGATTGGACACACAAGGAATTTGTCTTGATGCATATGCTCTCAGTGTACATAAAAGATACCTTCATCAAGGTACAGCACTTACAACACTTAATGATAGTCATAGGATACAAATTTAACACTTAATGATACAACACTTAATGATAGTCATAGGCTACAATTAAGCAATTGTAAATAATAAATTTACAATAATAAATAATAATAATAATATAGGAAATACTAATGCTTTGATGGTCATTTCGAAAAATTCTTTCTTAGTGAGCACCTAGAAGCCAAGAGGAACATACCTGGCAAATTTCAAGTTTGTAGGCTTTACCATTCTGGAGATTTTGTGATGATGCATGAGTGGTATTTTGCTTTTATATACTGTATATAGATTCGCTATGAATTTAGACATCATGAGAAAACATAATCTGACTGCTGTTTTCATTCCACCTTCCATGTTTTATGACTAAAATGTGTTTTATAAACTCACCCAATTGTGGCTTATTGAATAAATTGTGGCTAAATATCAATTATATAGTAATAATTACCAGGTTGGATAGCTTTAGAAGGGATCTGAGCATTTCTATCTACATAGATAGAAATGTAGATAGATTTCTATCTACATAGGGCCCAAAAAAGTCAAGTTGTGACAATGCACTAAAGCTGCATCTTTTCCTCATGCATACAGCCCCCCCCCAAAAAAAAGGCAGGGCTTCAATTGCATGGTTGCAGTCAACATGAACATGAGCAGTGACTATTCTCTCTAAAGCAACATCCCTCTCAGAACGCTAGCTGAGGAATTCCGGGAGGAGAAGCCTAAGCATCTTAAAGTTGCCAAGGCTGAGAACACTGTTTTTAAAATTTTCAGTAGAGACAGTGATATTGTTATCTTCCAGCATTTGCTTTGTTGATTGTATAGGACAACAACTAAGCCAACCATTACAGTGGTCGTGGGTTTTTAATTTGCTCACTCTCTGGAGTTGGGGGTGGGCAGGTGGGGTGTTTCTTAGTCTGATTAGGTCAGTGGCTGTGGTAAATGTAACCCTCTCCATTTTCTCAGTGTGAATACACCTTCACTGGCTACCTAGACACACGAGCCCCTTCTTCACCTGCATTTTTACATGCAAATGTTTAATGATGCAGTAACAGGCATCCCTGACTGCCCTATTGTCTATTCATCCAGCAACGTTGGTATCATCTTGGCACTGAAAATGAGTCTCCAATTCTGTAGTCTCTTTAAGATTCATGACTACTTCCAAGCATTTGCTTCAGCAGTAGCTGATGCAGCTGTATAAAGAAATAGTGATATACTGTACATCACCAAATATACTTTTTTTGGTCCCTTGGATTTGATGTTGACTCCTAGCAACTGCCTGGACTAGCCCCTTTAATTTTCTTGACAAGATTTCAGTAGTAGTTTGCTATGGCCTTCTTCCCAGGGATAAAAAAGAATGAATCACCCACCTGCTTTCATGGTTTAGGTGGGACTACCACCCATGGTCACCCAGTTTCTAGCCTGATGCCTTATTTATTGCAATTCAAATCTCTCTGTTCAGGGTACAAACCCCAGCAAAGCAGCTTATTGATTATTAAAAACAAAACAAAAATGAAAAAGAGGTACTGTAATTTCAAAATTGTTTCTCCAGAACAACTGCTGACCAATTGATTCTATGAAAGAGACTCATCTGAAACAAATCCAGTTACTCTTTCCTCCTCCCTCCCTCCCCCTTTCAGACTTTCTACTTATAGACCAAGGTATTGACTGGGTTTATTAATTTTTGTAATCCTACCTTTATTACTTTATAAGTAAGTTAAGGTGGCAAACATAATACTTCTTCCTCCTCCTCTTTTCCCCTCAAGAATAGCCCTGAAGAGAGGTGGGTTGAGAGAGTGAATAGCTCCAAGACACCCAGCCAGATTTCATGCCTAAGGCAGGACTAGAACACAGAATCTGCTGGTTTCTAGACCAGCACCTTTACCGCAAAACCAAATTGGATCTCTTTGTTCTTTCCTCCTGGAGCTCAAGGTGATTACAGAACATTACTTCTTCTGATGATTACTTTATTAAAAAAAACTGTGAGAGGTTGGCATAAGAATAATATACAGTTCTGCTTCAGATATTTATAGTAGATCGCAAAAAACTACACTTACCAGTAAGTTTGTAAAGAGAAATTGTTAGTCTGTGTTTTTTACAGAAGATTTTTAAAAATTTTCTATCCACCCAGCCTGGCAATTAGCTTTCTAACTAGAATGACGAACTGTTTAAATAAAATGCTACTATGAAATACGAGTGAATAGACTAAGATCTGACATTCATTAAAATATATTTTAGTAAATAGAAAAAGCTGGCACAGAAACTCTCAGTCAGAAATATGATGGGACATATTTACAGGAAGTTTTTATTCATAAGCACAAAAAAATATTAAGGACTATAGAAAAAAGTCAAAAAAACCTCTTCCATGATAACGAAAGAAAACAATGCCCAAGTTCCAGCCAAGTTAGTCTGATGTGGAAACATAAAAATAATACAGATCCCACCACAGGCTGCTTGCTTCATGATGTGGCAACTGCACCTCCTGCCCCAGCTCCATGGTGAGGTAGAGTCATTGGAGGCAGAAACATAGACTTCAGCTTCCCAGACATGCTTGCAATTTCAGGATCCTGAGACTCGTATGATTTTATCAATCTGGCAAACTTTAGGACTCCTAGAAAAGGAGAAAAAAAAAAACACCACCCAGTATTGTTAAGAGAATTCTTATACCACACCGCTTTTCTTATGATCTCTGTGGACTGTGTAATACAATCCAGGATGGTATCTTTCTTCAAGAGCTACATTGATTTTCCCTATTGTGAATATATTATTTTTTTCATTCATAAAAAGAAAAAAACGGAAACGCTTTCTTCCCCTTTTGCTATTAATTTTCTTGATCATGGAGAGTCCAGGGCAGGGGTAGAATTCAAAATTTTTCTCTACTGGTTCTGTGGGTGTGGCTTGGAGGGCATGGCAGGGGAAGGATACTGCAAAATCTCCATTCCCTCCCCACTCTAGGGCCAGCCAGAGGTGGCATTTGCCAGCTCTCTGAACTACTCAAAATATCCGCTACAGAACCTGTCAGAAGCTGCTGAATTTCATCCCTGGTCCAGGGGTACAAATAAAAAAACGGGTCTCTGGTGTGTGTGTGTGTGTGTGTGTGTGTGTGTGTGTGTGTATTTGTATACAACCCAGAGACTCTCTGTGAGAGAGAGATGAGCAGGTTCTAAATTTGATAAATATAAAGGTTGCCTTCCATGGCTCAGATCATTGGGTGTACTGGATAACCAACCAGGCATAACAGCTAAATCAGCCTTTCCCTGCTGCTGCCAATAATTCAGTCATGAACTTACCTTCCCCATCATTACTGAAACCATAAGCTTTGATCACATCCTGTTGTATCTGGGTAGCCACAGGAAGCAGGAACTGAAGCATCTTCCCCATGTCATTGCAGGCATTGTCCCTGGCTTCCTCCAGGCGCTGAGCATTTTCCGGAGATCCGAATGCCTTGATCACTTCCGCCAAAACCACTAAACAGAAACCAAATATGTCATACTGTATTACAATTCCCAAAATCACTTGAAGCCTGTGAACCTATGTAAAAGCAGCTTGTTTCTCTCCCTAAGAAGTACAATACTTGAATGACAGCCTTTGCATTTCATTCTCCTTTGAGCAAACAGACATCTTGAGACAGCCAAGGATGGTCTAAAGCAGGGGTCTCCAACCTTGGCAACTTTAAGACTTGTGGACTTCAACTAATGCAAATAATAAAAAAAAACTCCCAGAGGTCCTCAGCCAGCTCTGGGAGTTGAAACCCACAAGTCTTAAAGTTGCCAAGGTTGGAAACCCCTGGTCTAAAGCAGTATTCAAACTTAGCAACTTTTAAGATATTTGGACTTCAACTTCCAGAATTCCCCAGACAGGATGCTGATTGGGGAATTCTGGGAGTTGGAGTCCACATACCTTAAAAGTCATTTTCTCCTTGAAGCATGTGCTAAGCATCCAGCTAACATCCAGCCCAGCCTCTATTGTGCCAATATCACAGTACAGTATTAAGGACAAGCATCGCTGAGGAATCTAGAAGATGCTCTAGATCTGTGATGGTGAACCTATGGCATATGTGCCACAGGTGGCAAGTGGAGCCATCTCTGCAGGCATGCAAGCTGTCGCCCTAGGTCAGCTCCACCGCGCATGCGCAGATGCCTCCCGCCAGCCAGCTGATTTTTGGGTCTCTACCGCACATGTGGGAGACATGTAAGCATGAGCGGGGGATTGCATGCACATGCGTGGGGGCGTGGCACACTCCCTCCCATGCCGTTTTTGGTCCCAGGAGGCTTCAGGGAGGCCTACTAGGCCCAAAGCAGGCCGCAGGGGTGTGTGGCATGGCCCCCCTGCCCCATTTTGCCCCTAGCAGGCCTCCTAAAGCCTCCTGAGACCAAAAACAGGGTGTGTGGAGAGGTCACACACACATTGCAGGGGGAAGGGGGAGCGTGGGAGGGGGGCTTGTGCCAGGGGTGAAATGCTCCTGGTTCGGACCAGATCACCCAATCCGGTAGCGATGGCAGCTGGTGGTTCGGAGAACCGGTAGCAAAATCCCTGGCCCCGCCTCTGCTGAGCCGCACCATCATCAGAGGGTTTTTTTTTTACTTTTAAAAGCATTTTTTCTTTAGCCGAAAAAATGCCTTTAAAAGTAAAAAAAAAAAGCCTTTGATGATCCCATGGCTCGTCAGAACCCTTTAAACTCTTTTTTTAACAACCTCTTCAGCTGAAGAGGTTGTAAAAAAAAAAGGGTTTAAAAGGCTCCTCTGGCGATCCCAGCTGAGTTGCCTGATCCCCAGAACCTTTAAAAAACATGTTTTCTACAAGCTCTTCAGCCGAAGAGGTTGTTAAAACAATCCTTTTAAGAGGTTCTGGGCTGCTATGAGGCAACTTCAGCTGGGATCGTCAAGAGGAGCCTTTTAAAATCTTTTTTTCCTCTGACAATCCCAGATGAGTTTCCTGATCATCACAGGCTTTTAAAATCATTTTTAACAACCTCTTACAACAGCTCCGCCCATGCCCATCCAATCGTCCCGTCCCCACTTAATTGCTGCTTATTTGCTTTGCTTTGGCTGCTGCAATCAGTTGCATCAGCTAGCAACTGAATCTGCCTGCCTGCAATCCATCTCCTCGGTGAGCAACTCAATCTGCCTGCCTCCAATTGGGTAAGTAAACTATTAAAAAATAGTTAATTGGGTTTTTTTTAAGGAGTTGGGTTTTTTTAGACAGCAATTTAAAGTTCAGGAAGTTTTAAATTTAGCTGCTTTTATCTAAAACAGGGCTCTCCAACCTTAGTAACTTTAAGGCTTGTGGACTTAAACTCCCAGAGTTCCTCAGCCAGCTTTTCTGGCTGAGGAACTCTGGGAGTTGAAGTACACAAGCCTTAAAGTTACTAAGGTTGGAGAGCCCTGAACTAAAAAATATAAATTAAATTAAATAATAAAATGAAATATTTGTGCAGCTTTCTGAGATTTGGTGTGTTTCTGTAGTGTTTCACTCTAACTACACAAACACACAAAATCTGACAATGCTGTATGTGGCATTGTGTGTGTGTGTGTGAGAGAGTCAGTTGTGTTGTGTTGTGTTGTGTGTGTGTGAAGTATTAAAGTTGGTTTTTGAGCTTTTTGTGGCTATGTGAGGTTCCTGCTTGTTGCAGGGGCCATTTTGGGTGAGGTGCAGCTGCTTTTACATTGTGTGCGAGACAGTTGTATTGTGGTGTGTATGTGTTAAGTGTGAAAGTTGGTCTTTGGTACCTCTTATTGTTTTGTATACTTTATTATTTTTATTATTTGTTATTGGCCACACCCACCCAGTCATGACTGAGCCACGCCCACCAATTAGGCCACGCCCACAGAACAGGTAGGGAAAATTTTTAGATTTCACCCCTGGGTTGTGCACATATTTGCATGGGGGGCATTGCATTATGGCTGTGTGCACGCTCACTTATGAAGGTTAGTCATCCCTGCTATAGATTATTGGGAAAAAATTGGCCATAATGTGGTTCACAGAAAATACCTCTTGGGGTGGGCCAAAATGATCAAGACATAAACAAAAGTTCTGGTTTCTCTTTTGTACGAAAAAAAAATAGTAACTGTTTTCAAAAGTGTGCAACTAAAGAGATAATGTTTTCTTCCATCCTCCTCTAAGTCTTAAGACAAGACTTTAATAGGTCCTGTCCAGGTCTAGTAACAGGGTCAATTGTTACATGCAAATAATAATAGGTTGAGTATTCTAAGCTTCACTATGAAGCTCACAGTCACTATGCAAGACAGACAGCTATATAAATGTGAGACTGATGGAAGGATAAACAAATTTATAAAAGATCTTTAGGACCAAAAATCATGACTGATTGTTCACTAAAAATACTCTCTTTTAATTCAAGCAGAACCAGTTATCTCACAAACATGTTCTTGAAGGGAAGTAAAAAGGTTCTATAATTCCTTTGGGAAAATGTATTGCCAAAGGAAATGGCAACCAGCTATTTCTCAAACTCTAGGCAGCACTCCATGACCTGGGACCTGGGGAATCACAAGTTTTAAAAACAGGCAGAGTAAGAGCTCAAGACTCTGATCCTCTCTTTGTCTGCACAAGGGTGGAGGTTGGGGGAGAGGAGTTGTGCTACTGAAAACTAGAAGCCCTGATTTCTACATTTAAACCTAAATATTGAAACGGCCTACATTTCTTGCCCAACTTCCAATGAGAAACCATTCCCTTTATTGTCATGCAAATCTCCCTTGACAGTAGGATGGACCCCCACGATCTATCCTAAGATTAGTCCCAAGAGGTCCATAAAGGGGGCAAGCATAAGTGCACCAGGGCGTGTCTACTGTCCCTGTCCTTCATTTCCCTCCTTCATGTCCTCTTCATATTCATACCTGCTATCTTGTACCTGTCTGACAAATAAATAAATACATTTTTCCACCCGCCTCCTTAGCTTGCCTGCCTCCTGTATTTCTGACCGGCAGGGCCCTCTTCTCTCTTGCCACTGACTGGGACCAGGGTGCAGCCCGAGCACCGGCAGCAGAAAGGGCAGCGGCAGGAAAACCTGGGCCAGAGGTTTTGGGGGGGCGGGGCGGTGGGGAGGGAAAGACGTGGTTTTGGAGGCGAAGAAAGCGCCGTCGCCATGCAGGGAGGCCCCCGCTGTTGCATCACCAGGCATCCCTGCAGCCCCTTGGCATGCTCACGTTCCCTCGAAACCTGCTCCGATTTGCCGCCTCACCTTTAGCCTGCTCCGCGCTTAAGGAAACCGGCGGGGCCTGGGCCGAAGCAGCCGGGGGGCGCTGCAGGCTTGACATGGGTGGGCCGAGGTGTGAGTGGGGGGGTGGCAAGGGAAGCAGAAGCTCTAACGGCGGGACGGGCGGCGCCCTCCTTCCGCGCTACCGGCTGGCAAGTGCTGCTGTTCCAGCGCAGGCCGGCAGAGAGAGGCAGCCCCCCCCCTCCTCTTGCAAAGAGACCCTCCTCCTCTCCTGGGTTTAGGAACCCGCCTCTCCGCTTTCCCACTTCCGGGCTGCAAAGCAGACAGACGGGAGGCCGATGAGCTCGGCTTTGGTGCCTCCACTCGCCGAGGGAAGATCGGCTCCTATGCTTGGATCGCTTTTTTTTCAATCCGGTTTTTTTTTAAATCAATGAGTCCCTAGGGAGATAGGGCGGTATAAAAATATGAATGAATGAATGAATGAATGAATGAATGAATGAATCAATCAATCAATCAGGGAGGACGGGCACAAAGGGGATGGCCAGGTAAAAAGTCCTCGCTTTGTGGGCAGGTATTTCGAGATGACCTCCCAAGCGGGGAGAACGAGCCTCGAAAAGAAACGAGCCGGTTTCTCCGCTCTTTTTTTTTCTTTTCAATGCAACCATCGGTGTGTGTTTCCGTTTTCTTCCCTATCGCTGGTATGAGGCTCTGGCTCGAGGCTGAACGGGAGATGGTCGGCTGGATGTGGAAGTCATCCGGTTGCTCCAATTTGCATAAAATAAGCCGCTTCCCTTTAGTCTGGTTATTGCGAAAACACCCCCACGTAAACGGGTGGGTTTGCAGCACTGTAATGGATTGCAAGCTAGGAAATTCTTTCGACGCACATTGTACGCATTATTCATAAAATTACCGAACAAGTTTAGGACTCCTGGTATTTTTTTTTTTTTATAAAACGGAAGCAAATTGCACTATGCCTATTATGCAAGACTGGTGTACAGATAATTAAAATGCTACATCAAAAATAATTACTTCTGCTTTGACCTCATCATTATTGCAGCTTCGAAGTAGTCACCTTCGAGTCGAGATCGACACTTCCGTGCCTTTTCTTGGCATCAATAGGAAGCGGCTGTCTATGCTGCCTTCGACAGCGTTAACCTACTTCTCCCTCTACGGCCCTGTAATTCCCAGCAGATCCCCGATCCACGTAGCAACGATGCGCGCAGCCCCTTTTGTACTTCCTAGGAAACCAAACAGATCATGAACAGCTACCTCCGAGGAAGCTCAAATTCTTTGGCACGGCCGGCCTGGACAAAGAAAAGCTGACAACAAAACGCACTTCGCAGCCTTTTAATTTCTTACATAGATACATATCTTACTTTAACGAAATTTGGGAGGCTCTCCGCCACAGCAGAAAGCCTTCTAGACAAATACAAAAAGAGCTGAAGTCACTGAGATGGAAGGGCGCGCGGCATTCACCCACGGAGAACAAAACACGTTTCAGGTATTGGTGAATAAAATATGAATGCGCATTCTATCCCATCGCTGGCAGTATAAAAGCAATTATATAAAAAAAGAAGGCCCCACCGTATCTCCCGCGGGAATTCTGTATTTATTTCTTAAAAATTTAAGCTTTGGGCACCGTAAAAGCTGTATGCTAAATAGATCGTTTTTTATTGGCCAGAGTTTTAAGACCGCGCCCGGCCAATGACGAAACGGGGAAGAGGGGGAGCCGGAAAGGAAGCTCCGAACTTTGAAACGGCCGGAAGGAGTTGCAGTTTGGCTTTTTCCGTGAGGAAGCCGAGCTGCTCCGGCCATATCGTTCCCCTTTTTTGGTGTCTAAGTCAAGCGAAGCGGAGAAAGGATGGGAAAACAGCGAATCATTTTTGGGGATCTAGTAGGTTGAGGTTTTTGAATGGGCTCTTCACGCCAGGGAATTTCTATACAAGAACGCTGTAGTGTGTGCAGTTTATATACACGCCCCGTTTCTTCAGTGTTTTTAATCCTCTAAACCCGAGGACCTGCCCTATGAAGGAAGGTGGCACAAAGCATCCGGTTGACTTCATGCCATCTCTTGCTTTGCCCAGAGGATGCCTTTATCAGTTTGCCACCTGTGGGCAATTGTGCCCACTCGCAGCTGCATACTTACTCCACTTGAAGGACCTTTGACACATTCCCCTAGCTCAGGTCTACTAATAAAGGGTGTCTTTATACTGGGGGGGAGGGGGAGGGAGTAGATCTTCAGCAAAAGCTGCTTGCATTCCAAAGAATGTGATTCGGGCCAAGCATCTTAAAGACATTCTGAGATTAAAGGTAATTAAGTATGGCCTCATCCCTTTAATCTCGTGTCCCTTTTCTCTGCTAGCAGAGGAGAAAATGTCCAGTGCCACTATCTTTCCCCAATTCTTGCTGATTTTTCATCACCAATTTAAAGGCCATGCTAAAGTGATCAGTAATTCACAAATCTCATTGCTGGGGATATGGTTGTTAAAAGGTACTGGGGGAGGGGAGCTAGTAATTTCTATTTATCATTTCTGGTGCTTCATTCCCTCACCAGGGCAAGGATTTTCTCTACGTGATGGAAGAGTGTCCCATCCACATAAATCAATGCTCAGGATGTCATGAACAGGATCCCACAAGTCAAATCTGTGTACAGCTGACCAAGTCATGCTCTCATATGTGCACTCCTCTACTATACAGACTGAATATAATGAATCCTTGATAAACTCACAAGGTGCTGCAATTATCCAAGGTGCTAATTTCAAGAACTCCATGCAATTGCCAATACAAGGACCCTACCGAGCTGCAAAAATAATGGGAAAAGATATTATATTCCACTCCAGCAGAGAATAATAGATCATTTTCAAGGTATCTTTTTTCATTTCCCTGCTTTGCAACAAACTAGCAGGGAATGTAATTTTAAAATCTTGATTACTTCATAATAATAGCCCCATGGCATGCAGAAAGCAAACATTAAAACATTTTGGAAGGCTTTTTTTTTTGGCTACTTGGCTGGTTTTGTTCTTTAAGAGCTGCATTTATATATAAATTAGAGTGTGTGTGTGTGTGTGTGTTCGCGCGCGTGCATCTGCACACCCATGTGTGTGCTGGGTGGAACTGGTTGTGTAGGGAGATTCTTCTCCCATAATTGACTTTCTTTTAATGTTCTTATGTAAATATATATATGAGGACAGATCAAGATATACAACTGTGAAATTAGACACACACATGGGAAGATCAAGGATTCACAAATTGCTACGCAAAACTGCCACGTCTAACGGGATGTGCATGAGTACATCGACTGGAATGGGTGAAGGGAAAAGGAGCAGTTGCCATCAGAGACAATTTCAACCATGCTTTGCACTGTGTGGCCATATTAATCTCCCTCACTAATGAAATGAGAGGGAAACACACTGCTGTCGTTCCACAGTATTTTCCAGAATCATCAGAGTTCCCTCAAGGCATGGATAAAAAAGCAGCTGCTCTCTTGAAACCATCTTGAAGTGCTATGCACCTCTTAACTTGGCCCAGTCTTTCAAGGGTTGAAGAGGAACATGATAATGCCTTCTTGAAAGTCTGACAATGCAGTGTTCCTCAAAACCATCTGGTTGTCAAGGTACAAAAAAGGGAGGCCCCATTTAGCCCCATTATGCTTTTAGTGTCATCCACCTTAGGACTAGAGAGTGGTGGTGGAGGGACATGGCAGGGAGAAAAGGAATGCATGATAATTCATACCTTTTCTTACTGAAACAAGGGAATGTCGAGCCATTTGTCCAAAATCCTTTTTGATCTTTCATATTTTCCCTTGTACTACCCTTCTCCCTCCCACCACGGTTGTTTGGATTTGTTGAATGATTTAGGGAATTGTGTCACTAGGTAGCTTCTCCCTCATCCAGAGTTTGATGAGTTGATATTCCTCTCCAAGAAGAAGAAACAGCAACAAAGGATAATGACATCATTGTGGGGAATGGGATCCATTTAAAGGGGCTTGTCACTTTCTTTTTTCAGGTGACTGTAAAAACAAGAAAGAAGGAAGGGAAAAGAGTGAACACAACATCATTAAGTTGTATAGTTAAAAAATAAATCTCTATGTAATACAATGGACTATGTAATAATGGTGTCGAGAAAACAATAAATGACAAACCCACAAAAACAAAAAAGGTTTGTTTGCAAAGTAAATTAAATAACAGATAAACTATTCTGATCCTAAAATAGTATTCCCATAAATACCTGGATGAACAGGCATATCTTCAACTGTGGCCTGAAATAAGATAGTGTAAAAATCAGTCCAATACCTATTGGGGGAGAGTTAGTTGCCATCCATTCTACCAGCCTTAGTTGTGCCCCAAACCTGCAACTTTTAGTTCTTTCTTCTTCCTGCAGCAGCAACTGCCATAGAAAATAAAACAGTCTTGGCCTCACAAGTATTGGGAGGGCCCTTAAAGGAAAGGGAAAGACTGATAGTCATTTGGAGTCAGTCCTTGTCAATTTAATTTCTGGTTGGTTGGTTTTCTTTACCCCTGAAAAGATTCTCAGAGTAGCTTACAAACTACAGTTACAATAATGTAAAATAATTAAAATACTACAATATTTCAATTGATGAATTTACACCCTGATAAAGCCCTGAAATTAGCTTACAAAACAAGTCCAAATAAAAACCTAAACATCATCATCATAATAAAGCAACAAAAGAAAACAAATTGAAATAGCTACAAGGTGTTTTTTTTTAAAGAAACTTAAATACTTCTGAGAACAGAATAGTCTTTGTTGCCTAAAAGGCAGCAATAAAATATTAGAATAGGGGTGAAGAACCAGTGGCTCCCCAGATGTTCTGAACTACAGAAACCAGCATTCTTCATTATTAACTCTGATGGCAGATATGTTGGAAACTGTAGTTCAGCAGCAAAGTTCCCCATCTCTACACCTGCCCAAAAATGACTTTCCAACACAACTGGAATGTCTGGCAGTCATCTAACCTTTGCAAACAGATATATGAAGAAAGAGTTCAAAAGATGATCTTCACCAAATGTTAGGTGAGTATAAGACAAATGCACTCTTCTATATCTGTCTTCTCCCTTCTGGTGCTTCCCAGAAACATTGGTATATGATCAAAGACTGCCTAGGAATTGTGTCCAACATAACTGATGGGCACAAGTTAATGCTTTGAAAGTCAGATCAGCTTCCTGAATGATGCTAAGAAACAATGTAAAAGCCACTGCAGCTCTGTTAACACTAGATCAATATCATCATGGAAATCAGAATCGGTTTTCAATCCCAGGATTACAGTCCACATTCAGTGAAGTTACTATTTACTTTTCATATTGTGCAATGGATTGCCTTCTTTTTGAGAAGAAACAGAGCACAGCTTTACAAACCGATTCTGAATAATAACCACCAACCAATCAACCAATGCAAGTATCTACTGAGAAAAAAGTATCATAATGCAACAATATTCCAGATTTCTATTTTGCAAAAATTCTCTCGCAGCAAATTCACATGCAAATTCATCTGCCAAGAAATAACAGCACATTGCAGATAATCATAAAAAATGTTCTATGTTACTTGAGTAATAAGGGTCATTTTTCATGCAATAATAAGATATGGAAACTTTGGGTAGGAGATTATATTCTAGCTCTCTTTCAGAGAAGCTTCTTCACTATTACCAGTCTGATCAAGGAGAACCAAATAAGTTTCCAGGAATCTTTTACATTCAAAATCTTTCTCTCCAATCTCTGCCAAATTAAGGCAAAGATAGGAGCTGTATTTAAAATCACTTTCTGAGTCACCAATTCCTGGTCTGAACTGACTTTTTTCACCCTGTGAAAAGCAACATAATGTGTACACATCTTAAAATGCTAGTTTACCTGTAGTAATCCTCTTGTGTGGGAAGTGGCACCCCATGCAGAGGGTGATGGGCATGCAACCACTGCTGCTGTTCCAGGGCCAAGCGCTGCAGCTCTGCTGACTGTGCATGCATGGCTTGGAGCTGGTGTGCTGCAGACATTGGGGCAGACAGAGAGCCAGGCAGGTCTCTGTAGGGAGCAGCTGCAGACAAAAGCAGAAAAGACAGAACAATAAATTGCAACTGGTTCCATCATGAACCCAATTCAGGGATCGTGGGATCATCACTTAGGAAAACACAATATAAAGAAGAGTTGAAGGTTTCTTTACCTTCCATAGGACAAAGAAGAGTAAATGTCAGCATTGGATAATTTTTACAAAGAAAAGACACGTGTAGAAGTTTTCTTTTGTGTATCATTCCAAGGCAAAAGATGCTCTGGTGTTCTCTTTGCAGTTGAGCCTATTTTTTATCTTTACTCAAGACTACATCTAGATACCAGTCCGGACCTGGAGAATGTCTTTCTTGAATATTGCTCGCCAGTCTTACACTATAGGCTCACAATTTTAAATGCATTTATTTCATTATTTTAATAAACTGAATTTTAATACAGGTGAAAAACCATTTCTGCTGTCAGTTAACTTTTCATTTGTGGATCAGCATAAACTTACAATAGCTTAATTCTTGGAAAGTAATTTGGGGAAAATACTACCTACTTTTCCCTTGTATTCCCAGACATCAACTCAGATTATTTATGGAATTATCTGCCTCTGATTATTTCTGCCTCTCCCAGCAGATCTGACAGGGCAGGCACAGTCTATCCCTTCGGTTAAACAATATCATTTACTGAGAACTAGGAAATCTCCCTTCTCTGTTCTTGGCATCTGTCTTATGGATCATCCAACACACACACATCCCTTGAAATGCAGACTCTCCTGACTCTTCCTGCCCCATTTCTGAAAATCCTTTCAGATCTGGATTTTTCTAAGGCACTAAGACCTGAGATCTTGAGAGTAGTGCTCAACATCTATAGTAGGATTGGATTATCATTTTTACGAGACCCTACTTTGTTGTTTATCTCTTGCTTCTGTTTTGTGTACTGAGCTGCCTATTTTAAGATTAGCTGTATAATCTGTTTAAAAATAAACAGGTGGCAGACTTATTTTAAAAGTCAGATAATTCATGAAGAATATATCTGAGAACATCAGTCCCTAAGGTAGTCCTCCTTATCCTTCCTTCTATTCCAGACTTGGGCACCCACCCATTTTCTCAATCCATTTTCTCTACTGCTATTCCTGTCGATCAAAAGGTCAGCAGTTCAGTGGTTCGAATCCCCGGTGCCACGTAACAGGCTGAGTTCCCGTTACTCGTCCCAGCTTCTGCCAACCTAGCAGTTCGAAAGCACGTAAAAAATGCAAGTAGAAAAAATAGGAACCACCTTTAGTGGGAAGGTAACAGCATTCCATGTGCCTTTGGCATTTAGTCATGCCAGCCACATGACCACAGAGACGTCTTAGGACAGTGCTGGCTCTTCGGCTTTGAAATGGAGATGAGCACCACCCCCTAGAGTCGGGAACAACTAGCACATATGTGCGAGGGGAACCTTTACCTTTATTCCTTCCCCCCACCAAACGTTTCTAGATGCCTTTCTGTTTTGGTTGATGTCATATTTTCCCCACTCCTTAAAAGTTCTTACCAAAAAGCTGGTGGCGCAAGACTTCGTTTTCATGGAGTGGGTGAGGCAGAAGTGGATTAGGTATAGTGCCCGCTGGGTAGGGTATTCTGGTGAGATGTGACCCAGAAGCCAGTGGATCAATAAGAGGGTGAACAGAAGCAGAAGCTGTAGGGGAGAGATTAGATTTTAGGTACCGAGGAAGAATGGGGGGAACAATACTACATACTGTATGTGTAAGATATAAGGAATCTGAATGCACTTTAGCCTAGTTCCTTGTATTCAGATTAATTCATTATATATAGTATTATATAACATCTTTTCTGTAATCTTACAATATCGTATGAAAATATTGTTTTCTATATAAAAGGCCAATTTGAAAAGAACAGTGGCTTACCTCACAGTCAGACAATTCATGCCTGAGGTAAGGCCAGTCTTTTGTTTGTGCAAATACTCATATTAATACTTATATGTAAACATTCAACAGCTTACCTCATTTGCTTATTGATTTAGATGTAGTATACAGTCCTAATCCTGATTTCATCAAAAGTAGAAAAGGATGGAAGGTAAAGCAGAGGGAGGGAGGGAGGGAGGGAGGGAGGGAGGGAGGAAGGAAGGAAGGAAGGAAGGAAGGAAGGAAAAGAAGGAAGGAAGGAAAAGGAAGGCAGAGCAGGAATCTTGAAAGCTTTCTTGAGATACTCAGAATTGAATTTTATTTATCAATCTTAGGTTACAATACAGAGATTATAATTAATTCACTGACATTTCTGAGTGATAGGTCTAACACAGTTGCTGAGACTTAATTCTCACTGACGTAAGCAAACTTGCAGCTAAGCTCTAAAGAAAAAAGTGTTACATGACTAAAAGATCCTCCACCCACCAACATTTCACGTAAGCTGAAAACGAGCACATCAAGGAGAACGGCTGAATCCCAAATTCTCCCTGCCATACTAGTTTTCCCTTCCACAGGAATCCCGTGTTCAATCTTTCTCCTGAAAGTGTCCAATCAGGTGAGGTTCCAAAGACATTCTAGTGAGAATTCAACCGTTCCAAAGATTTCCACATTTGAAATCTACTTCCAGATCATGCTGGAGGCCAAGGAATCTCACCTGCATGGATAGCGTCCTGCTGGTGGAGATGGAGGTGGGAGTGGATGTGGGAGTGCTGGTGATGATGGGGGGTCACATTGAGCATCTGCAGCCGAGCCAAGGGGTCGTTGCTCAGAGCAGCCACTCTCTCGGCATGCTGTCGTTCAGCTGCTAATCGCTCGGCATAAGACATGTCAGGGCGCAAAGCCGGGCCAGCCGCCAGGGCTAGCCGTTCTCGCTCCAAGTGGCCCAGCCCTGGATGGAAGGGAAAAGCAGGGTGGAGACCTGGACCTGCCTGGAGAGCCAGCCCACCATGCCGTGGGAAAGGATCCATTGCAGCACTGGGGACGGCATGGAGCTGCTCCAACTCAGCTGGTTTAACTTCAAAGCCAGGCTTAAGACGCTCACGCAGGTCGCGATCCCTGAGATCTCGTTCACGGGCTTCTCGTTCTCGCAATTCTCTCTCCCGCGTGGCTGGGTCGCTGCTGTAGATGGCTGGCACATTGTAACCAAGCAATCCTGGATCAACTGCACCCAACGGGACATAGAAGGGGTGATTCCGGTTGCTTGGAGACATGACATGAGGCCGGGCATACTCGCTGAGGGTGCGAAGGGCTGGCGTGTCAGGACCCAGGTATGGTGGGACAGTCGCTACAGCGCTGCCTTGCTCAAAAGATGGGCGATGAGGAACAGGGCCAAGAGATGGACAATCTACTGGTCGGCCCTCTTGGGCAATTTTCTGCAAGAGAAGAGAGAGTAAACTTGGCAGTTAATAAACATGGGTTGCATAGTCAACTCTAATGGCAGCAGCTCTTTGAAAACCTCTGGCAGAGATAGATCTGATTCTGCAATTCTATTATCCTTTCAGAGGGGAAGCCAAGAATCAAAGGAGGAGTTTCTGCATGTAGCTGGCATTTACTTACCACGCTTCGTTCCAGTTCCCTTTCTTTCTCCCTTTCCCGTTCTTTCTCTCGTTCCCGCTCTCTTTCTCTCTCTTTCTCTTCCCTGGCCTTCTGTTCAGCCTCTCTGCGCACTTTCTCAACAAGATCAGCTCGTTTCTTGGCCAGTTTAGAGCCATCCAGGGGCACAAAGTAGAGATCAGTCCGTGAACAAGAATTAAAGCCACGATCCAGATGTTTGTTGAACCTGGGTGAGAAAGAAACCTGAATATCTCAGCCTCCATATGAACTCACCCTGGGTAAACCCAAATTCTTCAAGAAAAACAGTACATTATTTGACCTGCAAGAATTACAAACATTAGGCCAAATGACACAACAATTTTAATTTTGCATTGTTTATTCTGCTTCTATTCCTTGTGAGTGGCACAGTGGCCTAGAGGTGAAAACACTCGCCTCTCACTTGGAAGGTTGAGAGTTCAATCCTAGGCACCAGATGTTTCTCTATCAGGACGCAAAGAGAAAGTATCTGCTGCAAATTCTGTGTAGGCATCAGGAAGGGCATCCGGCCATAAACACTCAGCTCCATTCAGTCGCCCCGACTCCACCCCGATAAAAGGGGTTAAAAGGTCATTAAAAAAAATCTGCTTCTATTTCTTGAATAGACAGGTAAAATGCAGAAGCCATACAAAGCACTATGACTTAATAAGTCCATCAAAAATTCCTTTTCAAAGCGATTCTAACTTTTGAGATTTTAACAAAGTGTCATATACAAAGCTTTTAAAAATGGGTGATGCATGACTCAATCAATTAAATATGCATAGCCATGGAGCAATGGGGGAACTCTGTTCCTATAGGGATATTCCAAGCTCACTTGCTAAAGAAACCTTCTACATCGTCATTCTCTGCTGCTGAATTCTGCAAATTCAATTGGTCAGAGAAAGAATTCCTTGCCCCCACTTCCCCACCCACTCCGTTTCCTTGTGTTCCTTACCTGGCTGATTGGCTGGCATGACTTGGGACATCCACCACTTTGGGAGCTGGGGAAGGACTCCGTATTGGAGGCATTGGGCTATCAGGGGGCTCAAATTCTTCTGAAGGCTCTTGCTTGATTTGTGCAGCACTGAGTGGCAGGGGAGGCAAGGGTGGGGCAGGGGCAGCCATACTTCCAGAGGCAGGAGGGACGATGGGGGCTGGTGAGGAGGCCTTGTAGCCACCTGCTGCCGGAGAAGAGCTTAATCTGTATCCTGGGGGCGTGGCTACACGGAAGGAGGATGCCGAGGATGCAGGAGGAGACCCTGGCTTGTATGGAGCTGGCGGCTGGAAAGTAGGAGATGGAGAAGCTGTGCGCTTCCCATAAGGGGCTGTCGTTGGGGCTCCAACTGGAGGCGATGCTGTCTTATACGGAGCTGTAGAAGAAGAGGCCATTGTGGTTATGACAGTGGAGAGGGTAACTGAAGCAGAAGTGACTGGGGGTCCAGCCCCATGGGCAGGTGAAGGGGGAGGGGGAGGAGGAAAGGCATAGGCAGCTGTGCTCTGCCCTTGAGGGTGGCTACAGAGTCCAGAGTATGTCCCCTGGGATGAGGAAGAGGAAGAGGAGGAGGAGGAAGAAGAAGAGGAGGAAGAAGAGGAGGAGGAAGAAGAAGAGGAAGATGCAGAAGGAGCCTGACTGTATGTAGCATGGCTATGGGGTGGGTAGAGGCGTAGCCCATAGGCAGCATGAGGAGGGTGATGTGGACCTGGTTCTAACGGGTGGGAATAACTACTAGATGTCTGGGGTGTGGCAACTGCTGCTGGAGAGAGACCAGCACCATTGCTGTGGTTGTGATGGTGCTGCTGCTGCTGCTGGTGATGAGTGGACTGACCAGGAAAGGAGGCAGGAGGATGAGAGTTAGTGTTCCCTAGTGGGCGGCTATATGGTGGTGGGCCTTGACTCCATACAGGCTGGGAGGGCATGGAGGGCTGTGTGTACTTGGGCGGTTGGCTGGATACAGAGAGGCTGCTGGGTGGTGGAAAGGAGTGGCCATATGATGAACTGTAACTGGGCAATGCCTGGGAAGGGGGAGGAAGGGGATACTGAGCAGAAGAGTTGGGGGGTGGAGGAGGAGGGGGGGCATAGGGATAACGAGAAGGGACGGGTGACTTATCCTGCCCTATTGCATGGGGTGATGAAAGATGTCCACTTAATGCTTGCCCCACCACTCCTGGTGAGCTGGAGGTCACAGACATGTTATTTAGAGGGCGCAGAGCTGGAGGCGGAGGCAGATTGGCTAGCACATGCGGGAAAGTCGCAGCAGCAGAAGGAATTATTGATGGGGAATTGTTTGGAGGTGTCTTCTGAGGAGGCAAGCCACCTGCCACAGAGGCTAATGAAATGGGAGTAGTTGGAGGTGGGTTGTGCTTAGTACCGAGGGACTGCTCACGCACGCTTGGTGTTGGAATCCCCACTCCTGCACTCACAACTTTGGGCCCCAGTTGGACCACATTAGCATTGGGGTACAGAGAAGTATGCATTGTGCAGGACGAAGAGGACGAAGAAGAGGGGGAGGAGGAGGAGTTGGTGGAAGGAGTGGGAACTGGTGGGGCTTGGCCCTGCGCCTGGAAAATCCTTGAAGCCTGGGCTTCAATTTGAGATTGGTAGCCACTTGGGGGGCCCTGAGGATGAACCTCCCCTGATAAGCTGAAGTTGGATTCTGGGGGACGTGCAAGGCCCTCTGGGAGGGGAGCTGGCGAGGGGCTCTGGGGAAAGAGCGGGGGGTGATGATAAGAGCGGGCGGGTCCTTGTGAAAGCACAGAGGAGGAATCAGAATCATTCTCCACACTGCCAGGGCTGTAGACACTGGGAGAGGTGCTTCGATTATCTTGATCAATGTCTCGTGGGTCACTGCTTGTCTCATCGTTGAAGCTATGGCCATCTAGGCTGTCCACATCTGAAGGAGATTGTGGTCTTGGCAGCTCCTAGGATTTAAGAAAAGCAATGAATACTCAGCAGATACACTTTCAGGGATATTAAAAGAGACCTTGCTTGGTAAGCTATGGAGCTATGTTAAAAGAAGAATTACAATTGGGTATAGGAAATGCTGCCTCATTTGTGTGTGAATAATCAGCTGACTTGACAAGCAATGGAAAATACAACCACAACTGTCAGATATCATGATAGAGCAGAGGTGAATACTTAATAGAAGGGACCTTCTAGTCCCTTCCAGCTCAACCTCCTGCTCAAGCAGGAAACCCTATACATTTCAGACAAATGGTTGTCCAATTTCTTCTTTAAAACTTCCAGTGTTGGAGCAGCCACAACTTCTGGAGGCAAGTTATTCCACTGATTACCGGTAATTGTTCTAACTGTCAGGAAGTTTCTCCTTTGTTCTAGGTTGGTTCTTGGCTACATGAGCTTAGGAAAACAATAATTCTGGGGAAGTTTGGAGCTGAGCCATCCTAACGAAGAAAAGTTGTAGGGAAAACCTACTTCTGTTTTAGTTTTCTTTGCAGCATTGGTATCCTCTCCTTCACTCTCTGAAATCTCCTCTGATCGACTTTGCTTGCTTCCTTTAGGTGCCATTGATTCCTCCACACGACCTTTCTGCAAGACAAATGGATAGGGGAAGGGACATATTGCAGAGCAAAAAAAAGTAAATATCATTTATTCAAAGTATACATGTTAAATTTTCTGTTTAGCTACAGAAAATGTAATATAATTAACATGCATCTAAGCTTAATTGAAACTATTTCCTGTATTGGTCACATAGGTGATTCCATTATCACACAGATAATGTAGTGGCCGAGAAAGTATCAGACTGCTAAGCATCCAATTTAGGGCAGATTTAGGGCAGATTAGGACAACTGATGGTAGAGGTTATGTAGGTTAACAAATAACCAATAATTGCCTTAAAAGAGGAAGGACCTTCAAACTCTAATAAATGTTTTTGCAAACAGCTGAAAATTTTACCTTGGTAGTTTGTCGTGATTTCTCAGCTTTGCCATCACTGCTGGAAGTACTGACACCACCAGGAGATGCTCGACCCCGGGTTCTGAGCTCCTCTCGGGGCCCCGGAGTCTCCTTCTTTCGACCACTCCGCATTGACATCTTTTGAGAAAACACCCAATTATTTATTTCAGGTTTTTACATCTTCCAATTCTTTCCTGTCTCCTGGTCTGAACTTTTCTGTCTCTTCTCAGTTAGGATTTTCATCATGTGTAAAGCTATCAAAAATATCTCAGTATCTGGATTCACAATCTCCAGGTAGAACAATTCATCAATCTCATTATCTATAATGATTTTGTCTTTACAGGTATTTGCCTGTAGTATTGCTTGCCTGGTGAGGCAAGTGAAAGACTTCAGATTAAGCATTTTTAATAGCAAAATACTGTACATTTCATGTAGTATAGATTTAATAAAAATATCTGAATGGAATTTTGTAGCTCTGGGGTGTATAAAAAAATGCAAACTGTCTTACAAACAACCACTTCTTCTCTTTACATTCTTTCTACTCCATTCAGTGTAGGAGTACAATTTTGTGTCATACATTTTTTCCCCTCTGCCTTAATAAAATACAACAAGCGATTTGCTAAATTAAGCATGGATGATTATCATCCACGTACAGTTATTTCCTGGTTATGCTGTCTTTGTAAAACTGCAAAACCAGTATAATGTTAGGTACTTAGTACCGCAACTGATAGGCTTGGAAGTTTAAGTTGTATAGGTTAGTTTAAAGTAACGAAAAGGACAATTATCTTAGATAGGGGTGTCAAACTCAAGGCCCAGGGGCTGGATTTGGCCCTGTGGGCCACCCTGGAAACAGCGAAGGACCAGCCCGCAGTCCTTCTGCCAGTGAAAATGGAGTTCGGGAGGGCCATGTGTGCCACAGGCACCGACAGGAGTGATATCAAGGTGGCCACATCCACCCTGGCCATCCCGCCCACCCACCCCCCGAGGTCAAATACAACCCTAATGTGGCTCTCAATGAAATCGAGTTTAACACCCCTATTTTAGGTATACCTGTCAAGCCCAGCTCCGGCTCGACACATGACGCTACAGGGATACAGATCATGGGAGCAGCTCCTAATCAAAGATCCAAAGGGATGGCATATCAAGGACTTGTTTGAGGGCTGCAGGGATCTGCATTTGGCAAGCATGAGAAAAGAATCAGCACACTGGCAGCCGGGATAGAGGGAGATGAGGGCTGGGCGTTAGGAAGAGCTGCTTTAGTTCCGGGATTTAGCAGATGACCTGGCAGCTGAGGCTGTCAGACAAGGAGGGAAAGAGCGGCCAGGCGTCCAATCAACAGAGCAGTTCAGCCATGGGGCAGGGCATGAGCAGTGCAGCATGTTTAAAAGGGGCTGAGAGGCAGAAGCTCTCAGCGCTGACTTTATACAGAGAGACCTCGACTTTTACTGAGACCCGGTTTGTAGCAGACCCAATGAACGAAGTCACTATCGGAAAGAAAACCAAGTTGGCTTGTTTCTTCTCACGGCGTCTGACACAACTGTGGCTAAGCTAGCTGAGAGTACCATAAGCGAGGTCCTCAAACCTGGCCAATCCATGAATTACAGAATTTTTGCCAGCGTCAAGATCTTCAAAAATATTTGCAGATAATTAAAGCATCCATTCATTAATTGGTGGAAGCCAATATTTGTTAATTGAATAGACATGGTACAAATTTAAGGACATATTATTTTCATTTTGAGGGTAATTTTGGTTCAGGTTTACTAATACAAGATGAAAGGAATAAGATTTTTTTAAAAAAAATATTTCCCTCTAGGAGCGATTAATAATTCTTTTTATGGAATGGCTAAGTAACATTACTTTATACTAAACTTTGTGGAGTGTGTCTTTCATTATATTAAATTTGCAGTTATTGTAGAACTTCAAAGATGAATTATTACTTAATCAAAATTCTGTAACTACAGTATAAATAAAATAGTAGTTTTATTTTCTTACTACTTTTCTATTGCTATTCTCAAGATGACAGAGACAGGACACTTTAATGTTTATTTCCATCTGACCCCCATAAATCACACAGAATCAAATATAAACATATTAATCCACAAAGCCTTAAAACTTTTCGTCACTTGGAAATACCCATCCGCTATGTTTTCATGATGGCACCACAGCAATCCGCACCCCAGACCCTTTACTCTATCAGATACAGGTAGTCCTTGATTTACAACAGTTCATTTAAGGACCATTCAAAGTTACAACGGCACTGAAAAAGTGACTTATGACCGTTTTTCACATGACCATTGCAGCATCCCCATGATCACATGATCCAACATTCAGACGCTTGGAAGTGATTCATATTTGTGATGGTTGCTGTGTTCTGGGGTCATGTGATCATCTTTTGCCACCTTCTGACATGCAAAGTCAACGGAGAAGCCAGATTCATGAAACAACTCTGTTACTAACTTAACAACTAAAGTGATTTACTTAACAACTGTGGCAAGAAAGGTCATAACAAGGAGCAATATTCACTTAACAACTGTCTCACTAAGCAACAGAAATTGTGAGCTCATTTGTGGTTGTTAAGTTGAGGACTACCTGTACTCATGAATGAAATGCTCACACTTCAATAGCTCCCCAATTATTTAAATTTAGGAATCACAAGGCATTCCTGAAGACTGCCAACACACTTCTACAATCACTTCTAGAATCAGTTTTTTAAAATGTTTTAATTTTTGTTTATGTCTCTGTTGTTTTATTCTGGCTGTAAACCGCCCTGAGTCCTTTGGGAGAAGGGCGGTATAGAAATCAAATTAATAAATAAATAATAAATAAATAAATAAATAAATACACAGGTAGTCCTCAACTTACAACTACAATTGAGCCCAAAATTTATGTTGCTATGTGAACAATTTGTTGAGTGAAAAGTCATAAAATGTCACATTTTGTCACATTTGTTAAATGAATTACTGTAGTTGTTAAATTAGTAACATGGTTGTTAAGTGAATCGGGTTTCCCCACTGACTTTGCTTCTCAGAAGTCTGCAAAAGGGATTACATGACTGTAACCATCATAAATTTGAGTCAGTTGTCTAGCATCCGAATGTAAATCATGTGACTATGGAGATGTTGTGGTGGTCATAAATATGAAAAATGGACGTAAGTCATTTTTTAGTGCTATTATAACTTCGAGTGGTCACTAAGTGAACTGTTGTAAGTCAAGGACTATCTGTATAATGCTTCTGTTGGTTTCTAAATGTATTCTCCCTCAGTGTTGAGAGGAGCAGCTACCAGGTCTAACACCAGGTTCTTTTATTTTCTTAATAAAATTAAGCTCATCTTATTATGTAGTCTTATTATTATTTCATCCTACTTACAGAATCTTTATTCTGTCGAGTCTTCATTCTTTTGGGTGTAGGGTCCCCATTCTCCTTCGTCCGGGTGGATGAAAACATTAACTTTTGTACCTTTTCCCACTCTGCTATTCCTTGAGGGACTGAGGTAAGAGCCTCAAAGAATTGCACTCCTCAGAAAAAATAATCAGCAAGAAACTTTATCCAGGTATGCAATGAGTTCCTGGCAATTTCTAAAACAGAGAATTTGGAGAAAGAGATAAGAAGTTAGAAAATGTTATATGAATTAGAGTTAAAGGTTTTCTTTACTATGCCTCAGACTCTTCAATAAAACTATTCAAAACTTAAAAGTGCATATTAGATGGCATACTATTCTATTCTAAAGCTTCTCTCTGAAAAATCACCAATTTACATATTTCTACAGTAATGGAAGAAAATCAGAATATTATTTATTTAGAATTCATTTTCTCCAGAACTGATAACATTATTAATGGCTTAAAATACCAAGAGATGCTGACACTTTAATTATGATCGTTTCTGCATGTTTATTTTGCAGCTTTTACTATAATAGCTATTTGCAGTCTAATTATATTGTCTTGTTCAATATCATTCTGAATATAGAATTTCAATACAAAGTAGTTTTAACATTTGTTTAATCCATGTTACATACAACCTTGTAAATTCCTAAATAACCTTGACTCCATCAACAGACACCATGTTAATGCTTTGAAAGAGAAAATAGAACATGGAACGTAAGAATCATATGGTTGGAAGGGATCTTGGAGTCTTTCAGTCCAAACCCCTGCTCAAGCAGGAGATCCTACATCAATCCACACAAACAGTTTTCCAATCTCTTCTTGAAAACCTCTAGTGATGGAGGAGCTACAACTTGGAAGGCAAGCTATTCCATTGATTAATTGTTCTCACTATAAGGAAATTTCTCCTTAGTTTTAGGTTGGAACTCTCTTTAATGATCTTCCACCCGTTACTTCTGCCCTAGATTAGATTAACCCCCTCTTCTCTGTGACAGTCCCTCAACTACTGGACGACTGCTATCACCCCTGTCCTTCTCTCTTTTAGACTAAACCAGGGATTGGCAACCTGAAACACTCAAAGAGCCACAAAGGTCCTAGTTGGAAGCCCCCTGTTCAATTCTGGAGCTGACCAGAAGTCTGGTTCCCCCAACATAGAATTCCTCCTAGCGTGGTATCCTTTTTCCTCTGCCGACTGGAAGTCCAGTTCCCCTACCATAGTCTCCTCCTAGCTCAGCATCCTTTTTCCTCTACCTGTCCTAATCAAAAGTCCTATCTATTGTGGAGCCAACCGACGACAGGAGAGGGATGAAACAGCAGCAGAGGGATGAAACAGCCACATGCGGCTACAAAGCTGCAGGTTGCTGACCCCTAGACTAGACATACCTAATTCCCTTAGCCATTTGTCATATGGTTTAGCCTGGGACCCCTTATGATCTTTGTTGCTCTTCTCTGCACTCTTTCTAAAGTCTCAACATCTTTTTCATATCATCCAGACCAGAACTAGATACAAGTGTGGCCTCACTAGTGCAATATAAATATTAATCTGGTACAACTTTATGGACATTCAAATTGTCTGCATGTATCTTAAAAGAAGAAATGAAGCTTTTGTAACCATTTGCAGGATCTGGGCTTGCACAAACCACGGCCTTTCATGCCTCTTTTCAGCTTTAATCTAATCTTTCATGCCTCTTTCAGCCTCTTTTATTTAATTTTTTATTTAATCTTATTTTAATCTCTTAATCTGAGATACCATGCAGTTAAGTACCATTTTACATGGCATATTACTTATGAGAAGTGCTGCCTATGTGGCTTGGATCAAGTCCACCTATAATAGTGAAGCTATTTAAAATGAGGTGTGTGTTCATCCAGGTATTACTTCATACCTTCAGCTTTCTTGGCAACAATGATAGTTCTCTAATAATGTTGTATTACCAAATGAAGAATTCGGGGACATTTGGACCTATTTTTGAAACATCAGTTGGCCTAATGTTAGTCAGTTACCTCAATATTTTTACTGTCAGCCAAAGAGTATCGGCTAGTGAGGACTAGAAGATGGGCGTTTTCCACAGCGGCCCCTGCTTTTTTCCACAGCGGCCCCTGCTCTGTGGAACATCCTCCCTTCAGAGATTAGAATGGCACCAAACCTATTAGCCTTTCATAAGGCCTTAACAACCTAGCTCTGTTCCTGAGCCTGGGATGCTGAACGTGTTAAGAGCCCCATTTCCTGGCTATATTGCTAACTGGCTAAGTATCTTACTGCTCTATATGTTTATTTTGGATGTTTCTATAGTTTGTATTGTTTCAAAATGTTTTTAGTATTTTGATTGTAACATATTTTTTGAATTGCAAGCCATCCAGAGTCATTTACTAAGATAGGGAGAGGGAGGGAAGGAGGGGGCGGGGAGAGAGAGAGAGAGAGAGAGAGAGAGAGAGAGAGAGAGAGAGAGAGAGAGAGAAAGAAAGAAAGAAAGAAAGAAAGAAAGAAAGAAAGAAAGAAAGAAAGAAAGAAAGAAAGAAAGAAATTGGGCTTTCTTTCCCAGAGCCAATGTAGTTTGTGCTGGGGTTTCATGTGACTTGGAAAATATCAAATTTAGCCATTTAGCTATGAGATCATACACAAAAGAAAGAAGATTTACAGTACCCAAGTGGAAACTCTATTCTCTGTGAGGATGCATAATTTATATATTGGACTAAAATTGACTTTTCCTACTTGGTACAACAGCTTAAAATCTGCATTTTTCAATGACAAAGAAAATAAGCTAAAGAAGGAAGAAGCTATGAGTGGATAAGGGCACATACAACTCTATCTAATTAGATTTTGTTGAGGTTAAAGACTAAAGGATCAAGACCAAGGTTTCTACTTTCAGGTTTTAAAGGAGGCTTGAATGAAGACAGAGGTAATATAAAACTGTCCAGGATGGAATTTCTAAGCACAAAAAAACCTCAGAAATTAGGATGTTTGTACAAGACAATGATAATACTCATATAGAGGTTGATCGTTTTCCAACAAAGTCTTGAATATAACTTAAGTTCAATTAGGTATGTATTGTAACCTATTTGTAAAAGAGTAATAGTGTCAACAAAGGATAGCTAAAATGGAGAAAATATGGAATGGGAAATTCTGAAAACAAATGCTAATATTATAGAGAAATTACAATTCTGCTGAACTCTGTAGATGCAGAGCAAAATTCTAGTAACATTAACCCCTATGGAAGCAATTATTTTATTAGGCCAATGGAAATTTCACACAAAGTAGCAAGCTTTCAACTGTCAATATGTTTTTACTGGCACAATGTTAAAAGTCCAGACAACAGTCATATCAGATGAAAAATCTGTAGTTTAAAACAACATATTATGTTCAATATTTCTTCAAGTAATCCAATAATTATTACTCTATATCATAAAATACAGATTAAAATACAGAATTTATGGAGCTACTGGTAATTATCAATTCTTGTATTCTCGTGTGAATTTTGGAACAGACATTTCTATCTCCCTCTTTCTTTAAAAAAATTCTGATAACACAATTAAGGAAACAGGGGGCTCATCAGTAGAAACCTGAAAATTGTTTATTATTTTTTGGGAAGAAATCATTTTAAAAGTGGAATATTGCTCATTTAAGTATGAAACTTTTATTATTGAACCTCAATATTTACAAACTAAGAGATCTGCAAATAACCTAATAGACAAATAACCTAATGTGGTCTCTTCCCAAAATCCCAAAACTTTAACCAAAGACTATCTACTATTGACCTCACCCCATTCCTAAGAGTCTGTAAGGGGCATGCATAAGGGCACCAGTGTGCCTACCGTTCCTGTCCTAATGTTTCCCTTGATTGTATCCAATTTGTATGGTTATTTCATGCTTATACTTATATATACTGTTGTGTTTGACAAAACAAATAATAATAATAATAATAATAATTTAATTTGTATATATAATAATAAACAAACAAACAAACAAACAAGGGTATTATACAATAAGAAATTCTCCTGTACAAGGCTCACTGGAATCAAATGAGCACAACAGTTCTCCTTTTAATATAGCTTGCACCAAAAAATTTCCAGCTGAACTGAACACACAAGCATGTTCTAATATCAACTGCCTGAAAAAAGTCCTAGGAGATTTAAAATAGAAGGTAGCACAAATTTATTCCATTAAAAATTAATCTGATAGTGCTGTCCTATGCCCACTCTTTAATTTACTATTTCTAGCCTATCTGTCTTCTCACATGGTCCTTTGAAGGAAACACCACCAAACTCAATTACATTTAAGCAAACATGTATAGGCATATGCATTAAGAATGATTCACTTGCACCAGGCAAAACATTAAGAGATGAAAACAGTTACAGATTGTACACAATAGCACGCTACTTGTAGCACTCAGCAAAAAAATGTGGACAGCTAAGCATTTCATGCTCCTTCCCACTCCAAATTTTCTTTTTTCACATTAAAATATGCAAAAATTAAAATATCAAAAATTCAACAGAAGGCTAGAACAAAGCAAGAAAAATGACATAAGGTTCCATTTCTGATGTTAATTTTATAGAATAGAATAGAATAGAATTTTATTGGCCAAGTGTGATATTTCATATAACTTACAAAACACATTTTCGTCCTAATATGTTCTATTTGTTTAAGCTTTCCAGTCAAATTCTTTTGTTATTTTTTTTATATGGAGTATTATACTACTGTGTAAAATTGTAGGCTCCTCTTGCCATCTTATTTGATTTCCAGCTCTGTTTCCCTAACCCTACCCAGAGGAAATGGCGGGGACTGGCTGCACATGCGTTTAAATATTTTCGGAGAAGGCTTATTTTTGGGGAGGGCTTATCTTTGGAGGGTGGCTTATTTTAGCACATGCGCTCAAAAGCTCGATTGGGCTTATTATTAGGGGATGTCTTATTTTAGGGGAAACAGGATACTTATGTAGGACCTTTGTTTCTACAGTATCTCAGTGATAATAATGCACGCTAGAATATATGCAAATACTGGGCTGGTGTGCTCTCCTGGCTTTGAAATGCTTCTTCATGTTAAGCAACACCATTTCAGTGCAAACATGGTTGGCGTGGTAGAAAAAAATAAGCATTAATATATTATAGTCTTTTAAGTTTAGTAGCCATGATGTAGAATATCCTCAAAACAAGATTTATCTGTGCCACGAATTCATTTGGAAGGTTATTTATGACAAGGAATGGATATGACAATAGTGATCTATCTTTGAGAGAGTACCAATCGGTCAGGATTAGAAAGACAGTATACAGTAAGTAAAAACTCTAAGCACTCTAAACAAGTACAGATAATCCTCAATTTGCCACACTTCATTTAGTGACTAAAGTTACAATGGCACTGAAAAAAGTGTCTTATGACCCCTTTTCACACTTACGACCATTGCAGCATCCCATGGTCACATGATCAAAATTCAGATGCTTGGCAACTGATTCATATTTATGATGGTTGCAGTGTCTTGGGGTCATGTTATCAACTTTTGCGACTTTCTGATAAACAAAGTCAATGGGGAAGTCAGATTCACTTCACAACAGTGTTACTAACAATTGCAATGCTTCATTTTAACAACAGTGGCAAAAAAAAATGGTAAATGGAGCACAACTCACTTAACAAATGTTTCACTTACCAACGTAAGTTTTGAGCTCAATTGTGGTCGTAAGTCAAGGACTATGTGTAAGATCTTTGTCAAGTCAAATTCAACTTTCAGATATGTCCAATGTAGTTTTCCTTGCAACAATTTGAAATGGGATTTTTATTTTTATTTTTTTACTGCCAAGCTAACCTATGGACTTAAAAGATTCCTGGTGATCTTCTCCTGTTCAAGTACTAGCTATGTCTAATCCTGCTTTGAAATTGGCCAAGATACATTTCAAAAGAATATTAATATTTTATTATTTTAGTAATAATTTCTAATTGTCAAACTTCTCTTATTCTGTAAGTCCTATTTTAACACGAAATATCAAAATCGCTTCAGTATTAGTTCTAGATATACTTCAATGCTTTAAATCCATGAAAACTAACCTGAATTGAATTTTACCTGTTAATAGCAAATTCATTGTAGTTGTAATTACATGCCTCAAGTCCCAAGAATCCCTGACATTACTGATACAAGACAATATTAGTGTCTCAGGGTTAAATTGTGGGATCCTTGGGGTTGTCTGTGTTTGGTTGCTTATCTGCCGATGTTTCATTATCAAACTAGGTAACATCATCAGTGCTAGCAATGAATTATAATGAAATATCTGCAATAAAAATGGTCTAGGAAACCTTTTCAACAGGAACAGAAAACTATTTCAAGACAATGTGCCTAGGATTTATGCCTCTACAATTATGGGATACCTACCACTGCAGAAACTCTCTGGTGGATATAGGTTAGGGCAGGCATCATGAGCCATAGAAACCAGAATGTGTATAAGGAGCCAACACAGATCAGATAGCACAGATGGGTTTCATATCACAATTCAGCACAGTCATTACATTAGAGTAGTTGATTAAATATAAGCAATATGGAAACGGTTAATATAATATTTCAGGGCTTCATTTGAAAATATGTAGTTGCTGCCTTCACACTTTGTGTTACTCCAAGAATGTCATTTTAAATATCCATACAGGATGTTATAGCAGTGCTATACATACGTATAATATGTGTACTTTCTGAAACCAAAATTGCAGAACAATGACAGAATTGAGTTTATAAATGTGAACTACCGTATTTGCTTGAAAGCAAGAGTGGTATAATTGCAAAACTGGGGTCTAATAGTGAAAAAAAAATTTTTGCTGGAAAGAAAAAGTTGTGGGCAGTGGTGAAATCCTCCGCGGTTTCCACCGGTTCGCTGCCGCACATGCGCAGTGCGTACCAAACGCACACTGCATGAGCGTGCATACACAGAAAGTGCCAAATGCATGCTTCATGCAGAAAAAGGACATTTAACAAGGTAAAGTAAAACTGCAAGGGGTGGGGAACAGCTGTGCCATGCTATTTAGATTCGCTAGAAAACAGGATTTCCTGCTTTCTAGCTAATATAAATCACGCAGCACAGCTGATCATCGGAAATACCAGTTTGGACCAACCAGTGGCTTTTTTTTACTACCAGTTCGCCTGAACCAGTGCGAACTGGTAGGATTTCACCAGTGGTTGTGGGGAAGTTAAACTGCATATCTCCATTCGTTCTAGTATGGAGACAATGTGACTTTTATTTGGGGATGGGTGGCTTAAAGACATGCTGGGCTTAGCAAAAAGATTTGGAACAATGAAGGTACCAGATGACCAAGATCAAAATGGCACCCTTTGTGACCCAACAAATCACTTTGCCATATTTCGGACTCTAGTGCTCATACTTGCAGACAAGCAGCAGAAAAAGCCACATTCAGTTTAATGGTTCCCTAGCTGTATAGTCCTCACTAAACTGAAAGCCAAGGGCTCTGGAGAAGAACTGGTTATTAAATTTATTCTCAGGATAAGGTATTTGGTGTTTGAGAAAGGGAGATCCAATGCAATCCATCATGAAATAGAATTTCTGGATTCCTACATTTTCTTCAGTGCCATTCAATCCCAAAGATTAACCAAACATTTTCAAGGGTCTGCAGGATTGGCCACACTCTGACAAGACAGTTTGAATATGTGTAAAGATAATTTCTAGATTATTTTAGAAATGGAAATTCAAATACAGTGTTCATTCATCTTAAACTCAGTGTAAATTATTTAGTTCTGTGTCCATTTTCCACATAGAGTGAAACATATAATATCTAAAGGATTTCTATTTCTTTCACCTCAAGAATTATACCAACCTCCTCTTGTATTTAGCTCTGTTTTAATTTCCTCTGCCTCCTTTTTTTGCTTAAAATATGTTTAATATATATTTCAAAATCTATCTGAAATAAACTGGAATTCCAATTATTGTCTGTGTCATGAAGTTCATTGGGTGACCTTGAGGAAGTAACTGTTCTTAATCTACATTACATGATCGTTTGGAGAATAAAATTACATATTCGGCTTTCAGCTCCATATATAATAAAAGTAATATTAATACATCAATTTTATACCTAATTTATAAATTGTATGCAATACTATTTTTAGAATAGCTTTGAGACTGTTAATTTAAATACTATTGGTATGATTTTCATATTGTTTTATGGGATGTCTTAAGAGTTCCAAGGGCTCTTTTAAGATAAAATGTTAAGAAGAAATTAATAATGCCACAATAATACCCCTTTTCCTTTCAAATAGGCATCATGCCATACATAATAAAGATACTTAGAAGAAAAAAATTACAAATTTATGGCAAAAGCATTTCTTTAGAAGTTGAAAAAAATATAGAGAACGTTAAAAAACATCATTAGTCTTAAAATCTAAAGAAAAATAAATAAGACTTATTTCTAAGTCAACTGTTGTGGAATTCTTTTCCCAAAACGAAATGAACTTCTGGAATAATCAGAAATGAATTGGAATAATCAGAAAATAATAATAATATGCTAGTGGCCAATATGGTATTGAAAAGTCTCCTGGGGCCTCCATTAAATTTTGCCTTCTCCAGAATAATTTTTCTTGTATTAATGTTTTTAAATACAGGGGTACCTTGAATGCTAAAAACATTATGACTCGTTGGAAGTCTCAGAAGATGATTAGCATTTTTTAGCAATACAGTATTTTTTAATTAAGGCATTAACATTTTTAGATGTAATGCTGCTGCACATTTAAGGCTGCATTATAGTAAAAGCATAACTTTTATATGCACTGGGAAACAAAAAAATGTGCGACTCACTTTATTGTGATATTCAGTTTATTGGGGTGGGTTGGAACCAAACACACAATATCTCTGAGGTATGCCTGTATTAAACCAGAGCATTCACTGCCTACCCTGAATAAGGACAATAATATTCTTATTCTGATATTCATAATACAAAGTCTTCACTTATATATGGCACTGATTTACCTGCAATAGTTTATTCTAGGGCCTCAGATAAGTAGGTTCCTTATTCCAGATTGTGTCCCACTGTTTAAACTACTATAAAGCTAGACTGACTGAGCTGTAATATACATAAAACATAGTTTGACACAAATGTAGCAGTGCTCTTCCTACAGTAGCCAAGTGTGCTGAGATCCGTCTTACTAATACAAATTTCATGGCTGAGTATAAATAAAAAAAAACCTCTCTATTTATGATCCTGTAATCCTTTAATTTGGGGTAGAGTCTAGGCGACTGGATGGAGCTGAGCATTTAGTGGTTGCAAAGAAAAAATATCTGGTGCAAACTCTGTGTGGCATCAGGATGGGCTGAGCATAAATGGCACCTCAATTTCAACTTCAACCTATTTGGGGACAATTAAAAGCAACATTTCAGCAAATGTCACCAGGAGGGAGAGTAAGTATCCAACAAAGTAGGACCTAGCTGCAAAAAACTTTTTTTCATGGTCTTCTGTCAACTATTTGCTATTCTTCATCCTTCACTATTTCTTCAGAACTTGTGTTTTTCTTGAGTGAAGAGGAGGAGTGGCCAACAGTCACACAGATAAAATAAAATATTTATAGGAAATTCAGCAAACTTGCCTTTTTTCTAGAGACTAAGAACAAGAAACTTTTTTTACTTTTCTCCCCAAGGCAACAATCCTGTAGGAGTAGGGTAGGCAGACAGCAAAGCATCAAGTTAGTTTTCATGGTTAAAGATAGGCTTTATCCTGAATCTCTGAGGTACCAACTCAACAATTTTATGATTATCCAACACTAACTTCTATAAACATTTCAGTTCATTTATACAAAAACATTCTTCAAGAAATATGCTATGGCCGGATGAAATAAACATGCATACTTCCAAAATTGCTAGAAATCAAGGCACACTCTTCTTACTTCTTAAAGTGCTTCTACTCAGTGACAAGACAAGTGGGAGGGGAAAAATCTTTATTTATGAAGAACCTGAGATGAAGAAAAAATTCAGTTGGTCATCTTATCAAAGCCTTTGTTCTGCAGAGAAATATTCAAGCATAGCCAATATTTCTGTTCTTGAACAAACCTCAGAAAGGAGACCATAAGCAACTGCTTGATAACCCTAGTTTTCTTACTCTAAATCAGAAAATCCAATATAAAATGTATAGATCATCATATACAGCAGTGGATAAACTATGTTTGGCATATCACAAATTGTTAGACCATTTTAGATAAAACAGACTGCAGTCCATTCAATTGCTATTGCTGCACAATGTTTTGAGATTTTTCTTGCCATTCGTAGCTCTATGATCTCACTACTCAAGAGCACCTCTAGTGGTATCAGAAGGGATCAAAAGAGGCAACCAATGAAAAGGAAACCAATCCAACCCTGTGCTGTTTGGAGGAAATTTCCTTAAATAAAAAATTGGGATCAACCAGGATCCATCTAAGTCATTTGCATATACAGAACAGAGATCCTTACAGTACTCTCCCTTTCAATAACACTATCTTTTGCACTTTCTCTTGGAAAAATCTCTTGCACATATCCCACTGAAAGAGCACAGTAAATTCTTATTTTGGATCCAAAATTCACTTATCTTTACCTTTACTTCACAACATGTCTACAGTTTAGCTTATTTTCACCCCTTTGGTAGTTGTTCCCAAATTGTGAAAAGTCTAACATCAACACAGCAATAAATCCATACACTCAATTCTATGAGGAACCACTGAAATTCCAAGGACCCAGACCACCATTAAGGAAGGGTACAGATTCAACTTGGGCGATTAAGTTCAAAACTATTATCAAAGAGCACCGAACAATCCATAATTATTATATTTTTATTCATTAATATTCACTAACGAGCATCATTTGGATTTTCTACTTAAAACACCAAAACATATTTTGTTAATTCTACTTCTTCCCTTGTTTTCCTTTAATTTTTACCAAATCCCTGTTTTTCTCTCTACCATTCTCTAAATTTTGCTGCAACATGGAAGTTTTTATCAGAAAGGCAGAAGAGCAACAAGAAAATACATAAAGAGAAACAGATCATCAAGCAGATTTGATTACCATGCACAATGCATTCTATCTAGATATACATACACATAGCAAAAAAGATAAAATATACAACCATTTTAAAGATGGATATACCAACTGACAGATATAACCTGGTAGATTTACTCTCCAGATTCCCCCACTCAGGTTTGTTAAAATATTCTTATTTTATCTGGCAAATGAAGGAGCTCAAGGAACCAGGGGTGGAGACACTGATTTCTTCTGAAGCAATGTGGATTCTTCCTTGTGATTTTGTGGAGGTGACCTTTCCAAAAGTCAGTAGACAATGGGAATCATCACATCAGTCTACCCTGGATGGAACTTTTTGACTGTATAGTTTATTAAAGAAAAGTATAGACTCAGAGCCAGGAAACTCGGAGCTCAAATTTAACCTCAGCCATTCATTCATTTATGAAATGATCTTTACCTTCTACATGTAATAGGCAATTTAAAATTAAACTGGCCTGCTCCTCTGGGCTGCAACTAAACATGCTATATTATATGCTAAGTAATCATGCTAAGTATTCAGAATTGAGAAGACATCTGCTAGGCTTTCGAAAGACATGAAAAGGAAAGAAACAGTACAAAAATAGCTTTAGAGAGAAGTGGGTGCACTTTGATTCTAGTCAGAGTCTCTTCTATGAAACCAGAAACCTTTCTGGAAGAGAGACTGAGAGGCCACCCAACCCTCATTCAAAGGAAACCTCCTTCTTAGAGAACAACACATATGCATTGGGTCTCTTCTATTTCATCCTATACTCCCCGTTAAGGAAGGGTTTTACAAGTTCCATGAAGAGATTTGTGAGCCATCAGACCTCCCTTTTCTCCTGCCATCTATGAGTGAGGCTGTTAGACCAACATCTTTAGAAAAGGTATTCTAAGGGTAGGATTCCTGGTCCTACGGAACTACACGGCCTCCAAGAGCAGAGGGCTTCAGACATCTGACACGTTTATAGCACCGAGCAGGTTCTACAGAGCCAGGAGTTTCTCTTGACTGTTCTAGTAAACAGATGGAAGGTGACTTGTTTTGTGAGGCCCAAGATAGGTAGGAATGGACTTGTTTCTGCAGGGCTCCCTAGAGTTGGCCACCTCTGTTATAGGAAGCTGTTCGGGACATATTCTTCTCGGATTTTCCAAGATCTCCCGTGTCTTCCGCAGAGCGCTTTATGTGGACAAGGAGGTCGTATTTCTCCCAGATACAGGGAGACATCTGCGCGAGTGTCGCCGTGCGAATGCCTTTATAGGACGACCTGAAGGGGGTCAAACCTTCTCACCGGTGCGTCGTTTTAATTAAGCCCACTTCATCCAGCTTTCTGACAGCCCCCTTGCCTTCTTCTGGCTCCCCTTCAGCTAATCCTCGTACACAGAGATGGAGAACAGATCTCCGTCCCTCCCCCCCCCGCCCCCCATCAAGCAGAGAATGGATACCGAGCAGGCGAGGGAGAAGGCGCAAGGAGTTGCACTTACCGGGCTCCGGAAGGGAGGTCGAATGAAGGAAGGAATGAAGAAGAAGAAGGAGTGGAGGAGAGACTCAGAGAGCCAGCTGTGGCAACCAGCAACTCCTCCTTCCTTTCCTCCTCTTCCTTCTTCTCCCCGGGACTTCAAAGATCGGGGAGCGGGAAAAGAGAACCGCGCTCCAAGCGGTGTCTGTCAGCGGCGTCCCCCCCAGCGCCCCCGGGTTCAGGCGCCGCCGCCCGTGCCTGTGCGCTCGCCCATCGCAGCGCCCTCCCGCCGCCTGCCGCCTTGGCCGCCTCCCATTTCCGAAGAGCTCTGGACGCACAAGCGGCCCCCTCCCCTCTCCTCCCCCTCTTTCCTCCCCCTCTCCCTCGCCTCTCTCCTGCCAACAACGCCCCCCGCGCAAGAGCGCATCGATTGCACCGGGCGACGGCGCTGGCCAGAGTATCTTGGCTCCTTAAAGGAAAATGATGGGGAGGCCACAGAAACCCGGCCACGTTATACAACGCCTTTCAGAAGGCGAAGGGGAGGGAGGGGGGCTGTTGGTGAACAAGGCGGCCTAAAGGCACGGCAGAGCAATGGAGGCGAATGGAAGGAAGGAGAGGCGAAAGGAAAAATGAAGCCTCCCCGCCGCCCCAGGCCATCGCCTCCATGGAATTCTCCTCGCGCACGGTGCTGTAGCGGGTGTGTTTTGCAGGCCCCGTTGTAATTCGCACGTATTTACTTGGGAATCGCCTCCCTTCCTGTTAATGTATTTATTACCAAATTTCTCGAGGCTCTCGCCCCCTAGACCTTCTTTTTCGAATAATAATGGTTGTTTTTGTTATCGCCGCCTCTTCTCCGGTGCAGTCGCCGAAATCGGGGAGGCGGGTATTTAAAGAGAATCTACGTAGGCCCTTAAAATGTCTGAGAACAAGAAAGGAGCTGGCAAAATGGGGGAAGAATATTAATTCGTCTACGGCGAGATTCAGCCACTCAGAAAATGCTGCGGTCTGGACCGAGGTCCCCGTCTTCCTCGCCAGCCCCTACCCCTTCGCTCTCCCCTTTCTCTTTACAGCTTTCCTCCAATTTCTTCTCCCCTCCCAATCCCCAGTACAAAGGAATGGGAGATGCCTGGAGCTTTTTTTGGCAAGGCAAGACTCAGGAGCAACAGAATCTGGGAGGAAAAAATTAAAAAAAGGAAGAGACGGATTGGATCCCGTAGGAACTGGATTCATGAGCAAATTCGTGATTTTTTAAAAATCCAGGCAAAGAGGAAGCAACGAATACAGCCGTTGTTGAAGTAACTATGGCTGGCACAAAAGGGTGAAGAGACTGGATATCTTGAACTAATTCAGCTATTAATTTAGAATGCATTTTTGTATCTTTTTTGATCCCGGTAACTATTAAGATTTGATGGTAATAGTTTTTAAGTGTGCCAAAGGAGTGTGGACACTTTTACACTGGCAAGCACTTCTACAGACACATTTAATTCACTTGCTTTCAGCATTAGTTGACTTTGTTACCTTACGTGAAAATTAAACTTTCTTTTTTCCCGAGTTTTTGGGATTACAATCACTTCCTCTTGTTCCATGCAAAAAGTATACTATCTGAAAACAAATGTATGCTTTCATGAAAGAAAGGCCCAACTACCTCCACTACTTCTTGGGGCAGTATATAGCGTAGGATACTGTGCATTTCCCAAATCTGGCTGCTTTTTACCTGTGCAAAGGGAATGGAATCCTCTATTCTGTGGCAAAATTCTGCTAATCAAAGACACAGATACATCATGAGGAAGTCAGCATCACAGGAAAGAATGATCATCTGTAGCAGTAACCCTGCTTATGTATCAACATGATTTTAGTTATATCGGATTTATGGTCAATGCCTGTAAGAAAGTTTTGATTTAATAATTCCTTATATTCATCAGTGTGGAGTAAGAACTGGTACTAGTTGGTCCACTGTTCTGATTCTTTAATTCATAGTCTTAATTAAGAAATTTGCCCCCATCCTTCAGCCATTTCAGTCAATTACATAGCACTTCAAGTGCAGGCACAACTCTAGATGACTCAAAACTAAATAATTACAATTAAAACAATAAAGCTCTCTCCCAAAGATAATAAAAAATAAATTAGTAAACATCTACATTAGTAACAACAACATGACCATTTATGAAACCATACTTTGAGTTCCACACAGTAAATATCAATAATACTTAATCAAATTTCACTTGACAGCCATAAAAAAAGAGCTAGCAGGGGAAAGAGTGATATTTTTGACAAGGTGAATGATCAAAAGAAATAGCTATGAGAAATATTTTCAGGAGGAGGATTTGGCACAACAAATAATTAATAAACATAACTTATTTTTCAAAAACATGACCACCTATAAAAGCTAGCATAAGAAGGTAGAAGTTCTCTTAAGTATGGCATAAAGAATGCAATTAATTAAGGAGAAATATGTTATATTTTAGGTTAGAATTAGTGAAGAAGGGACATTAAACATGTCATTAATGGAAAACCAGCAAATCTTAAAGCTGTCAACTAGATTGAAAAAAATCCTTGTTCTTTTGGGGAGTGGAAAACTCGACCTTCATTAGAACTTCAAAGAACAACCATAGTGTTTAAATGTTTCCCATTTAAACTGCAAAGGGAGTCAGTTTATGGCACTAGTTATTTGCCATTTCTATCACCACTGACTGCACTACAGGTTTTCCATTTTTCTATTGACAAGGAATTTAGCATAGCTATACCTTTTAATAGTTTCACCACTCACAAATGAGTGCCACATATATCATTCAATGATCTTGAGATCAGTATCATGTGGCTGTAGTTCTTATGGCTATTTGTGCAGTACACTGCAGATACCTATGTCATCTTTGTCATTTTGCCTTCTATTCCATTCTGGCCCTGGCAACATTAAGTGCCATGATGATGTTATTAAAGGTAAAGGTAAAGGTTTCCCTCGCACATATGTGCTAGTCGTTGCCGACTCTAGGGGGCGGTGCTCATCTCCGTTTCAAAGCCGAAGAGCCAGCGCTGTCCGAAGATGTCTCCGTGGTCATGTGGCCAGCATGACTCAACACCAAAGGCGCACGGAACGCTGTTACCTTCCCACCAAAGGTGGTCCCTATTTTTTCTACTTGCATTTTTACGTGCTTTCGAAACTACTAGGTTGGCAGAAGCTGGGACAAGTAACAGGAGCTCACCCCGTTACACGGCAGCACTAGGGATTTGAAGCGCTGAGCTGCCGACCTTTCAATCGACAAGCTCAACGTCCTAGCCCCTGAGCCACTGTGTCCCTTTATGATGTTATTATAGATGGGATAATAATAATAGCACGTTCTCTATTGGCTATCTTCCTACTTCAGGATTCTGCTACCATCAGGTCAGAAGGGGAGTGCCAAAAGCAGTGACATTCTCTTGCAATATTAATCAAGAATGGAGGGTCTTCGTTATCAGTTACTTCCTCTGTTTCAGTCTGTGCCCCCATGCCTGCATCTATCAGCTCAACTATTTGTGAATATGGGTTTACCTTCTTTCAGAAAAATACCACTCATATTCAGAAATGGTTTGATTGATAAGTTATTGTCACAGAGTAATTTGTGAGGAGCATCTGGAGAGCCGCCTCCTCCTTCTGCTTTACTACATGTTCTACCTTAGCACCTTTCATCAACAGACAACTTGACAGGAGACTAGACAGGCTGTTCCTAGGACCCCTGTAGTTATTCTATTGAGAACCAACTTATATCAGGGACAGTGGTTGGTGGTTGATCTTTTCCACCAGCAAACAAGCTTGGTGGGCAGGAGAAAAATGCCAGGGCCTTTCCTTGGTCCACATTAAATAAGGACAGTATTTGTCAGCCTCACTGCTATGGCAAAATAATGCTATTTTTACAGTAGCCCTAGGAATAAGAGTTAAATCCCATTTCACAAATAAAGAATTAAGGCTGATACTGCCTGTCTTGCACATTTGTACCTTACTTGCACCTAAAAACAAGACAAACATGATCTGCCAAATCTCTTTTTTCTGCCATGTGCCCATGAGACGCTATCTTCATCTCACTCCCCAACCTGTATATAAATTCTCATTAGCTGTTCCAGCATTATTAAACTGGTAGTTTCCCCTCAAACTGGCAGCAAGCCACAATACTTCCAAGGTATGCAAAATCTGATGCAGTTTGTTGTTAGCAACTGAGCTCTGATCAGCAATTTCAGGCTAAGTCAGAACATACTCCCCCACCCCGTCCTTGGGTCATAATGTTTTGGAAGTTGGACGGTCTGTCTCTCAGAGTCCATATTTCAGTTGTCTAGTGAATCTCGGTAGGTAACAGGTTGGAAAGCAACAGTGTCTCTCACTGTATCCATTACTTCCTGTATCCATTACTTCCTGTACCTCAAGGATCAGCTACCTCTCAGCCCCTGGGTGGTGGCAGGTTGGGAAGAACCACTCTTCCATGGACAGCCTATTATACTGGGCAGGCCAAACAGTGTAGTTGTATTTGAAAGTGCTGCACAAATGTTCAAAATGAATTCTGAATCATGTAAATCAAATATTGTGATGTAGACATATATTAATAACATGGCTTACAATCTATCTGAATCCATAACTTTTATAACTGCTAAATCATGAACAGTGGAAGTAGTTCAGGGGGTAAACTAAAACCCTTTCCCCATAGCACAGTTAAAATGCTATTTACCTGTACTTGATCTGGCAGAACCTGTTCTCATTGTAAAATGTCCTATCTGCTTCTCATCTTATTCTATCCTTAAAGCCTCTATCTTTGCTTGCCATTGGAGAAAATCCTGATATGGATATGCAGCCCATTTTAAGTAAAACTATTCCCTTAATCCTCAGCCTTTACCCCTGTTCACTTTGCTCAATATCACTAGCCAAGAGGAAACCATCTCCCAAACTCAGCACTTTTGACATATGGCTAGTATTTTCAATATCTCTCTAATGATCTTTCTGCATCTCTCTCTGGTGTTTTTTGTATCTCTCTAGTGATAATCTGGAATTTTGCAGCCCACGTTTGCTAGCCCCTCAAAAGGGCTATACATATAGAAAAATGAAATGGCAGAATCTCAGTTTAAGAAGATTGTGTGCCAACTGAGATAGCATTGCAATTACTGAGTGCTATTGCAGTTAACCAATATAATCAAAGAGACATTTTGGTAAGTAAAATAAATGATGTATCCCAGAAAAACAACTTGATTTTTGCTGTCCTTTGTGAAATTTATTTAATATGTTATTTCAATTTGAATGGATGCAATTGAAACTTCAAAATTCAGCCATTTCAGTATGATGTACATTTAGGCAGAGTACATTTAGCTAGAGATAAAATGAAAATAGTTGTATCTATTTGTGCCATTGTAATTTTTCACATATACAGTATATTTATATTATATGTATATAATATATAATATCTACATAATCATTATTTCCATGCGAGAAATACGCTTTAAGCTCTTCTCATTCTTGTATGGTAATATTTCTCCTGTTGCAATTTACATACATTAAACCGGATCATAATCTAGCATAGTAGGTTGCAACCTAGTATGGAAACAATTTTGTATCATTTACATCACTATCTGAGTCCATGCATCCTAAGATTTCTGATGGCCCAAAGGTCCACAGTCTCTTCTCCTCTACTTAAAACCTAAAATTAAATACATTTTAGTTACGAAACTGTTTGTCAAACCCCTTATTGGGCTTTTCATGATTATCTCTTTTAGACAACAAATGTACAATTGTTAATTATTTGTTATGTCAAAATGTAACATCCTCCTCCAGAAAGAAATTCTGATAGCTATGGGGTTTTTTTTTGTCATTCACCTTTAGTACATGAATGGTTTTGACACTGCCTTTTTCAGGAATGTTTTCTCAATTTCCCAATGTAATTGATAGCTTTCAGATTTGCTGGTCTTCCAAGGACTAATCAGATCTGACACCGTTTAGCTTTTCCAGGATCAGTCGAGGTCAGCAAGGTGGAATACCTGCTGTGACACAGTAAGAATATCAACCAATCAAAATACAGGACACAAAATATAGTACCTACTCTAGAATGGGGGCTTAGGAAATGTAGTGCAAATACTAACCTGTAAAAAAAGTCCATGTGATGGTTAATAACAACCTTAGTACATGAGCTTAATTTATTTAGTGGATACTGTGATTTTTGCAGATAAGATTTTGTAGCTCTATTTCAAGTATTGAAAGCAATGAGAATACACTCAATCCTGGGCTGTAGGGAAGTATTTCTCCTTGAGGAAGCACACTACAGGACTTCCACCAGTTGGAGAGCATCACAGAGACACATAATTCTGCTTCAATCAGCCAAGTTTTCTCAGGAGCAGTAGTTTCTGCACACCAAATGCATACAAGTACCTGCTGGCAAAGTGAAATGGTTGTTCACTCATTAGAAGAAGGCACCAACTGATACAGCAAAGAGGTGCTCCGCTTGAATGTTTTCAAAGGAAGCATCTTTTCAAAAAATTGTATGGCTGTACTGCTTTTTATAACCTAGTATTACATGAATAATATTGAACATTATGGTAGATTGTATTCCCTAAAAAAATGTTGAAGCCAACTTGCTGCTAGTATGTAGAGGTAGAACTTCACACTGTTATTCTTTTTCAAATCTCAAGAATTTGTTTACCGTGTTTCCCTGAAATTAAGACCCTGTCTTATATGTTTTTGAACCCCAAAATAAGCGCTTGGCTTTATTTTCGGGGAGGTCTTATTATTTTGGGGCGCATGGAGCAAGATGGGGCTCCTCTTGCCATCTTACCTGATTTCCAACTCTGCGTTTAAATATTTTTGGGGAGGGCTTATTTTCGGGGGGGGGGGTATTTTAGCACATGCACTCAAAAGCCTAATTTGGCTCATTATCAGGGGATGTCTTATTTTCCAGGAAACAGTATTAGACAAATTTGTATGGCCAACACACACAGTTTACTTCGAACAGCTTACAACATCAAAAAATATTTTGGACTTGAATTTAAATAATACCTTCCCTGCACTCATATACTTTCTCAGAAATATATATCATAGAAATATATATCATCTCATCTGTTATCATTCTTTCTTATATTATTCCATTCTACTTCTTTTCTCTTCCCCTTTTCCTCTTCTCTCATTCTCTGCCACCCGGTTTTTGCCTCTTTCTGACAAGAATTCAAGCCTCTCCAACTCAAAGCTTTTCTGTTATTTCCATTGCTATAGAAAACATGAGAGTGACAGGCATACACATAAACCTGAAGATTTTTCCAAAGGTGGTTACACTGTTCTAGACAAAAAACTCCCATCAATCTGAGGGATGCTCTAAGGGAGCTGCCTTGTCATGCATTTCTTCTATCCTTGAGTTAGCTGAAAAGCATGCTCACATCAATTACATAGCATCAACAGCCAAATTCTACTCTACCCTGATAGGTCTTGAGGATAACCCTGTCCTTACATCTTAAATGGGGAATTTTCCTTCATGTTTTTATTATTATTGTTCATTTACCTCCCACTGAGTATCACCTGTCAGCAGGAAAATCAACTCAAAACCTTTTTAACACATTGTGGAATCAGCTGGGTGAAACTGGATTTAAACAATTATCAAAGTCTGGAAACAGTATGTGTCTGCGGCCAGTCATTCAGGGTCTTTTCAAACATTGCTGAAGGAACATTAGACCCATTTGCTTATTGTGCTAATGTCTTCTGGAAGAATGTTAAATATATATCCAAAAAAATATCCCAATGTAGAGATTCGCAGAGGGACTGCGAATGAAGTGGAAGAATTTGGGGATCTGTCTCTCTCTTTTCATTCTACAACTATTTTCTGTGCATGTGACTTCTCAGTTGGGCTATTTTTGCACAAGGGATTACAAGTCTTTCAGAAGATCACTAGGCATGGTTCAGAAATAGATTCGCTGCAGTAGTTGAAAAGTAGTAGAGGGATCATTAAAAGTAGCAGAGGTGCTACCTCTGATTTGTACCATGAAGCTTGGCTGTGGCTCTGACCTGGGCTAAAAGAAACAGGCAAAATTCTAATTAGAATTAAGCTCATCTCTCATATTTCCCAAATCAGAACTGTTAACAAGGGAATGGCAGTGTTTGCAGCAAGTAGCCACAGCTGGCAGCACCCAAAAATAGTCCATGGAGTTCACAAATGGCCTCTTCCCACCAAATAAAATCAATAGAAAATATGACCACATGATACCTCACCCTCACCTGCATTGGCACAGACCATGGAAAACCTGCAATGCCCTCATTTGAGATAGAACCAGCAACAAACAACTAGCAGAATGTGGCATTCTTTCCTGATTTAAATTGATTGAAATGTTTGCCTTAAAAAAAAGTCAGGTCTTGTGTTTTTTCCAAATGCCATTACACAATCTGATGATACTAAGGCTATCATATCTGAGCTACAAAAATTAGAACATTCAATAAATGGCTTCAAAGAGATATAGAAATTTTTACCTCCATTCTGTGGTCATCTAGATTACTGAAGTCTATGTTACTTAAGACAAGTTGGAGGTTACAAAGGAAGGAATGGAAGGTATTTGGATACCTATGTGTTTAATGTACTTGAAAGAATTACAGAGAATATCTAGTCAACGAATTGCCCTTGCTTACAATCTTGTCAATAAATGGATCTGAATTGGGATAGATCACTACCAGATCAATGTTGGCTCCCTGTTTGTAAATTGGATGGAGATGAAAAACAAAGAACTAGGCTTGTGCCTACCCAAAATGAACCAGTTCCCAACCACAGGTAGTCTTTGATTTACAGCCATTTGTTTAAGCTACCATTCAAAGTTATGTCAGTGCTGAAAAAAGTGGCTTATAACCAGTCCTCGTAATTATAACCATTGCAGCATCCCTGTGGTCACCTGATCGCATTTTAAGCATTTGGTAAGCAGCAGATATTTATGATGGTTGCAGCATATTCAGCCACATGATTGCCATTTGCAAATTTTCCAGCTGCCTTCTGGAAAGCAAAGTCAATGGGGAAACAGGCAGGAGGTTGCAAATCATAGTCAGGTGATACTTAATGAAGGTTGTAAAATTAGGTGTGTCCATGTGAGGTCTCACAATGACCATGCTGCTTAACAAAAAAAATTCTGGTTCCATCTGTGGTCATAAGTCAAGAACTACAGGTAGTCCTTGACTTATGACCACAATTGAGCCCTACATTTTTGTTGCTAGGTGAGATGGATGTTAAATGAGTTTTGCCCCATTTTACCAATTGTTAAGTGAATCACTGCAGTTGTTAAATTAGTAACATGGCTCTTAAGTGAATCTAGCTTCCCCCTTGGTTTGGCTTGTCAGAAGGTCAAAAAAGATAATTATATAACCTCATGATATTGGAGCCGTCATAAATATGAACCAGCTGCCAAGCATCCAAATTTTGATCACAGTGATGCTAGGATGATTGTAAGTATGAAAAATACTCGTAACCTATCTTTTTCAGTGCCATTCTAACTTCAAATGGTCACTAAATGAACTGTTGTAAGTCTACCTATATCTGTAATGGCTAACATGCATATAATAAATGAATTACATGTAAAGCATACTTCATAGTTTAAAAAGGTTGTGCTTCTCTTTCAGTAGAGCGTTATTCCAACAGAATATAAGCCTAAGAATGTAACACTTACTGTGTGTTCAGTATATGTTTAGCAAGTATGCCACAATTTCAGCTTCACTTTAGGTTAGGATTTAGCAACTGTGATTTCCTTTGCCATATCTTTCTTCTGTAACACATCTCCTAGCCACTGCCCAAATCTGCCCTGGTAACTGCTTTTCTCTACTATTGTTCTCATGTCATCCCTAGCTCACAGATGAGGCAAATAAGTTTCCCAGTTTTCAAATAGTGTTTTCCTCCTATCCCAACATAATCTTGGCCACTGATATAATTTGGCTTCACTTAACAGTATGGCTGCTGATACAATGAAGGTTGGATCAGCCCAGTTATTGCCACTTTAGGATCAATTGGCCTGCTCTGGTTACTGGAACTGCCCTTCCAGAATCACCTGGCATGGGCTGCAGGACAAACCTACACTCTGCATCCATTGTGGCATCTGATTGCATAAACCTGTTTAAAATGAAATTAAACTTACTTTCAATTGTATCTCTTAGATCTTACATGCTCTTTTTATAAAAAACAGATTTAAACTCTTTTGAGAGAGCCTTCATACCTGTGTTTAAAGAACAGGACTATGTCTGTGCTGCAGAGAAAGTTCATTTAAAAAGTCTGGTTTTGCCATATGTGTGTTGCAAGTTCTGTCACTATTGCAAGTATATTTCAAGTTTTTTGCTGCACCTGCCAACAAGGGAATTTACCAGCTAGCATGTTTACTGTTTTCATGATTTTGGGAGAAATTGGGCAGGACCATTTTACATATTCTATTCTGACTTTGGCTGCACCAAGGGCTACAGCCACAAATTCAGATTTGAACTCCTTGGTTATTTGTTACTTGCAGCATGAGGCAAAGATGGAGTTTTGCTTGTTGTGTTAATCTTGTGCTTCACTCTGCAATAGAAAAGTGCTTTATCCATGCTCAGAAATCGACCGACTCTTTATAGACATGGTGGAGTTGTACTGAATGGGAGCACTAAAGCCGCTTCCTACTACTCCACCCATCTGGTTAGTTGGGCAACTTCATAGTGGCTCAATATATACTTGCACAACCATATACGTCTGTCCATGTTACATACATAGAGTGTTCGGTGGTTGTTTTCCCTCCAACAGGCAGGAGGGGAAACAAAGTCAAGGAAATCAAACTTTCCTTAACCTGGCCTAAAACATATTCATAAGGACAGCATCCTTCACTGGTCCCGCTATTGTTGTAACTTAGGCACTATGTAGCACAGGAGGCAGCACAATTTATACTTTTTACTTATATTTCAGGAAAGAAATACTTTTCTGTTAGCTCAAAGATGATGGACAGCATATTATCATGGCAATAGATAGGCACCAAGTGGCTCCATTTGGCCCCTAATGTCAACTGTAGAAGAAAAAAAAAAGGACATTGAGGAGTAGAATAAAGTATGTGATACCCAAATTAAAAATATTAGAAGAACAAGTTGTTCTCAAATCCCCTCTTTAAGTAAAAGATATGGCCAAGATTTATGTGTAACTTCATTTTGGGCATGCATAAAAACAAATACATGTGAATTGATTTTTAGCTGCAGTCCACCCACAGCAATGCTTCAAGTACTGATGTGAGTCATGCTGGAGTCAACTTTCTTTTCAGGGGAGAGAGTGCCCCCTACTGAGTCACCTACTCCACAGCCGGCCATCCTGCACATGTTCTCCCCATGGCTCCCATCTAATCGCTTAGTTGTACAGTGCCTTCCATTCAAACAGGTCAGGACTCCATGCCTGGTCTTTGGTTTTACCGGCCTGCGACTAATCAACATGCAGAGCCTTGCCTGAAGGATTACACAAACTGCACACACTTCAATTGCTTTCTCTCTCCACTCCCCCCCCTTACTTTGCTTCTCTCCATCTTTCCCTCCTGGAGCCTGTCCCATCCCCCCTTTTTTCCTGGTTACCAAGCAACGGCACAAAGGGAAAGAACTAGTGTGGAGGCCAAGAGAGGGCCCTGAGCCCTTGCAAGAATGGAAGAGAATGTAATGTAACCCAATTGGAGCCTCCTCCAGCAAAGCAAGCACAGAATTTTTTGAGAGCAGAACCTATTGAAAGTTGAAAGGGGGAAAGGGGGGTCTGTTGGGGAAAGAAGAACACCCAGTGATCATGTTACACAAAGGGCAGCCAGGCCATGTAGCCTAAATTCTGTAGCAGAAAAGAACAAGAAGTAGCACCTACTAAATTAGAATGAAGGTAACATAGGTGACAGCACAAAAGCTTGGCTTATGGAACAGTGTCTGGCCATGCATTTCAGCTTGTGATTGAAAACTCTGGTTATGTCTTCTGTGTAATTCTTTCCCCCTTAGAACAGCAGTAACCATTGCCACGTTGAATTTATATATGGAGGGGTGGGGGAGTTATCTTCAGTAAAATCACTTAGTCATGCTCCAGCATTGCACATTTTTTTTAATTTCATCCCACTCTATCTGAGACCCTTTAACAAGAAATGCATACTATAATACTACTTATTAACCCAAGCACATCTGAACATGCACAGGGTGCATTTACTCATCACTGAATAAACTGTCAACATGCTAACATTAATTAGAAGATCCTTTTATGATTGGATGCCATGATTCCAAGAAAGTCTTAAATTGTAACAGCAACTCTCCTTAAAAATACAGTCATCTGTCCTTATACCATTTCAAAAACAATGCAGGTAACCGTTTAATTTAACATTTATACCTTAAACAAAGCTTCCATTCCACAATAAGATCTCAGACTGGCTAGTATTTGGCAATAACCATCTTTTTCTTTTTACTAGGATTACAAGCTATAGAAATATACTGCATAGATGCAATGTTTGAAAGCGAACAGAATAATTCTGCTTTGAACCTTGTGGAGCCATATCTTCTCTCCTTCAAGCCTGGGCCAAACACAGTAAATTATCAGAGATATTTCCTACAAGAAGAAAACAGACAAAAGTGGCAGGGCCTCCTGTTGTTTACTTCAGGTTCTGATAACTGAGGCTTACTAAATCTTGATGCAATTTAAATGCAGACTTTATGCCCAATCCTCAGAAATTTCTTACATATAAATCTCAGTGAAATTAATGGGAGTTATAAAACTAATAAATATATCTGCAGAACATCCTGGGCATCATCCCAATATAAAATTTATCTTTGCCACAGTTAGTTCCAATATAATATCAATCTCATGTGAAGCTTTGTTCTAGTGTGAATGTTGCCGCGCATGAGTGAATACTTTTGGTAATAGCTACAATATTGCCAGATGCTTTTAAAATTATATTATTAAAAGTCTATAAATATTATTTAAATGTTAGTTGAAAGTAGGGGGCTGATTCATTCCCACTCTTTCTTTTAATAATATTGGGTGGTTACCCAACTGAGTAAAAAGCTGAGTAGTTACTCAACTGAGTAAAAAGCCAGCCATCTAGGTCTAGCTCATGAGCTTAAAAAATAAAAATAGAAGTTTACAAACTGGGCCTGGAAAGGAGTTACCAATGATAACACACTCCTCTGTTATTGCTCTTATATGCAGCCATGCTCTATATCTGTTTTGTAAAAACAACTGGATGTTTTGGCTAGAAGAATATATACTGTAACATTTTCCCAGAAACAAGTAAGTGAGAGCTGATAATAAGCTGCTGCAGTGAAAGTGTTAACTTGAGAAAAGAGGGCTACATTTTGCAAAAGCAACAATCATTATGAGGCTGGTGGGGAGAGGATTTAAGAAGTCCAATCTCAGAAGAAGACTGGGATGTTCCCATATGGGATGAGCTCTATAAGCACTGGTAGTTATGACTACTTGTGGACATTCTGTGTTCCTAGATGATGCTTTCATGGTACTCTGGCTCATTCACAGAGTTTAAAGGATGAGGAAGGATTCAAGTTATTTTGTCTTCTGCCTATAACTATTACTCTAAGTCTTCCTACTGTTTTTATTGGTATCCCCCATCCATTTATTAGGAAAAGATGGAATAGCTAAACAACATACTTTGCTGTTGGGACCTGATTAACTGACATGTTAATCTGTGAAACAAAGTAGTTCCATTTGGATTTTTGGGTTAAAGCTCCAAAAGAGGATAGCAACACCTCACACCCTATGCACGTGAGGAATGTGTATAAAAGGAAGTTCATAAAGCCCCACAGAATAGCTTTGTCCCTGTCACCACACCAGGTGGCCACATACCCTGCTGTCTCTACAGTTTTGCATAGAATAGAATTTTTATTGGCCAAGTGTGATTGGACACACAAGGAATTTGTCTTGGTGCATATGCTCTCAGTGTACATAAAAGAAAAGATACCTTCATCAAGGTACATTTACAACACAAATGATGGTCATAGGGTACAATTTAACCCTTAATGATACATATGTATCATTATGTATTATTATATATTATAATGTTATATAATATATATATATATATATATATATATATATATATATATATATATATATATATATATAACATATGTCAACATATGTAGAAAATCATATACAGAGAGGGTGGTACAGAATTTCTCATGGAAAGAGAAAGCAGAAAGATATGCCTGACAAATACGTTGATGCCAGAAACTAATGTTACAACTCTCTAAATGTGAGCTTACATTGTATTGATGTCCACCCTACTTCTCCATTTTCTGCTTCTATTGGGAAAATAGTGCTATCCCCCAACTCTTAATATTTCATATTTGAAAAACCATGACACCCTGTTAAAAATTATACTTGTCCATCAGAAGAAAATGGTCACATTATGGGCTTCAAAATGAAACTTCTAGTTACTGAAGCCTGTTGTCCCCTTTTTGTTGTAGTTGTTGTTAGTTGTGAAGTCGTGTCTGACCCCATGGACAAGGTTCCTCCAGGCCTTCCTGTCCTCTACCATCCCCTGGAGTCCATTTAAGTTCACACCGACTGCTCCAGTGACTCCATCCAGCCACCTCGTTCTCTGCCGTCCCCTTCTTCTTTTGCCCTCCATCAGTTTTGTCCCTTTTAAAATTTTAAATTCTATGAATTGGGACCTTCATTTCTATTGAGGGAAAACAAGATCAGCCTGCAAGTAAAAAATATTACTCATGGGAAAGACTAATAGAAGAAATTATCCCACTTATACTTATTAAATTATTGTATTTTTTAATAATTAAATCAAGCAATTAAAATGTATAATGATTTAATTCTTGATGTATTAAATTAAAGCCAGGCATCAGTATCCTCAGCAGTGGCAGTTTCAGATATAAAAGGCAAAATAAAAATCTGATCCAAAACAAAGCTTCTCTATATTTGGTGGAAAAAAGAGCTGTTATTGTCATTTCTTTGATTTCAGCCTTCATTATCGATATACTGGAATGCCTAGTATCCAATTCATCATGGTTTAGAAAACTGGTATATAGATAATTCTCAAGTTACAACCACAATTGAGCCTAAAATTTATGTTGCTATGTGAAACATTTGTTAAGTGATTTTTAGCCCATTTAACATTTCTTGCCACAGTTGTTAAGTGAATCATTGCATTTGTTAATTTAGTAACATAGCTGTTAAGTGAATTTGGCTTCCCCATTGACTTCTCTTGTCTGAAGGTTGTGAACGATGATCACATGACACTGGGACACAGCAACCACCATAAATATGAACCAGTTGCCAAGCATCTGAATTTTGATTACATGACCATGGGGATGGGGCAACTGTCGTGTGAAAAATGGACATTACTCACTTTTTTCAGTGGCGTTGTAATCTTGAACATCACTAAATGAACTGTTGTAAATCAAGGACTACCTGTATGTACCAAGTTTAAAAGCAAGAGATCAAAACTGAACATGGGCAACAACAAAAAAAGACAATATCTAGAATAATTATTAGCACATTTTTATCCATATCCACTTCCCCATAAGCAGCTGACAATATACAAAGTAAAAATAAATAAATAAACGAGCTGCATTGCACATTTGGACTCGGCAAGCTTATAATTCCAATATTCTAAACACCTGCTTGACTTGAAGTTGATAAAACCTGGGCAAGAATCTTCGTATTTCCAGAATGAAAATGTCTGAATAAACAAAAAGAAAAATGAAACAACCCTAGCCATTTATTTATTTATTTACAGCAGTGGCAAAGAAGATAAAAAACAGGCACATTGACCAAATATAACAAAAGTAGTTTATCAGTTATAATATGAAATGTCAAGGGTTCAAAGAAAAAAAAGGGAGAAGTTATTAGATAAAATAAATATGACAAAACAAAACATAAAATAGAAATAAAGAGAAGTAACTGAAATGAAATAATTGTGTGTTGGGAGGAAGAGAAACTTTATTTCCTACCTTCGGATCAGAACACCACTATCAGCAATAGAGTTGCCACATTTTTATCTCCAGAAATTTCTGTAAGAAGGCATAAATTTCTTAATCTTTGGAGTTCTGACATTTTCAATTATTTAATTTTTTTTAAAAAGGCTCTTAACTTTTTTTTGTACAATAGTGTATGATTGATTCACTGCTTTTGTTGTCTTTAGTCAATGCTTCCATGTTTTTATTTTGCTGATTGTTGATTACAAATGAAGAAATCTTCACTTACTTTTGCCCTAATGACGATTTTAGTGACTGTTCAAAGTTATGACAGCACTGAAAAAGATGACTTATGACTGGTCCTCACACTTACAACCATTGCAGCATCTCCATATTCACATCTGAGGCACTTGGCAACCATTACACATTTATGATAGTCGCGGCTTCCCATGGTCATGTGATCACTACTTGTGACCTTACCAACAAAGCAAAGTCAAATGGGAAAGCCAATAGGAGCAGCAAGTTGCAGCAAGTTGTGGTCACATGATACCTTGCTTAACAAACATGAATGATTTCCTTAATGACTATAACCGGGACTGCTAGAACTGCCATTGCTAAATGGGACAGTCATGTGACATTTCGCTTAAAAATTATTTTGCTTAGCCAGAGTTGGTGGTTTAATTAGGATTGTTAACTGAGGATAAAAGCGTAAGACTTTTACACTGCAATAGTTAACTCAGCCACAGCAGCAGACTCAACATAATATCAAATATAACACAAAGGGTCTGTCAATCCACAAGTGTCCAATAAAAAGCTAGGCACAAAGACCATGCCAGGAATAAAACAAGGCGACCTAGAACAGGTGTGCATAAAATTGAAATATTTTATCTTGAATTTAGAACAAAAACATTTAGTTCTAGAGATGCTGCCAGGCAGTTTTGGGCCAGTCATAGTTCAGCAATACTGAATGCTGGACAGTTTCTTGAAGGGAATTATCAGCCCTTCAAGGTAGGCCAGGTCAACAAACAAAACTGCAGGGATTCAAAAAATGTTTTATTATTTTAGGGTATATAACAGAATCTTGAAAGCCTGTCCAAGTTTCCCTCTGTCCCATCTTATACTAAATAAAATCAAGGCAGGGTTATTTTGAGTTTCTCTTATGATTCCTTCTGTCTCTGGATGGCACACTCTATTGTCCAAATCTCTCATATCTTCCCCAGTTTCAAATTCCTAGTTTACAAGAACATCTGGGAGTTCCATATCTTGGATTAAAAACATTCCAGATGTTGTTAAGTTTATAATTATTTCCTCTCACCCCCTTCAGCAGTTCCTAAAATGGCTAGCCTCTCTGGACTACCCACCACCATCTTCCAAGCAATTTTGATTTTTTAAATGACTGTCACTGACAGCGCAACATATCCCAGTATCTCATTGCCCTAGCCCTGATTTCCCGGAGTCTTCAGTTCCTCTCTCCCCTGCCTAAGTTATCAATGTTCTTTTTTTTTTTACCTTGCATCCTCCACCCGAAATCATTTTTGCACACTTGATTTTACCCTGTTTCCCCAAAAATAAGACATCCCCTGATAATAAGCCCAATCGGACTTTTGAGCTCGTGTGCTAAAATAAGCCCCCCCCCCCCCAAAATAAGCCCTCTCTGAAAATATTTAACCACATGCGCAGCTTGTCCCTGCCATTTCCTCTGGTTAGGATTAGGGAGACAGAGCTGGAAATCAGGTAAGACGGCAAGAGGAGTCCCATCTTACACCATGCGCCCCAAAATAATAAGACCTCCCTGAAAATAAGGCCAAGCGCTTATTTCGGGGTTCAAAAAAATATAAGACAGGGTCTTATTTTTGGGGAAACACGGTATGCAAGGACCAAAACAGCTGAAACATTCATGGTTTTTTTATTTTATTTATTTATTTGTCAAGTATATATAAGAGAAGAGGTAAAAGTATAAACATAATGTGAATACATGAAAAGAGTAAGAGTAAAAAACAAAAAGGAACATTAGGACAGAGATGGTAGACACGCTGGTGCACTGAGTTGATTCATCCAGAATTAGCTGTTCCATGCACAGAACTCTTTATATATGGAACACCTTGCATATCCCTAAGCCCAGCAATCTCCGACTTTAAGTCCTAGCTGGGACTCCAATCAAGCACAATGACAGGAGAGTTCCATCAAACACAACTGATGCATGTTGGTGCCAGCAACTGTCTGATTTTGCAGCACTTTCTACAGACATTATTTCTCTCTTTGGGGCCTCATTTCTCTAGCAACTCATGGGAGTATTCCTGCTTTGCTTTAAATGGGAAGGGTTCCTGCTGTTTGGTCCAATGGGCAGTTTTGTACTATTTTTTCTCCAACCCTCTGCATCTCCCCTGGCCCTCTCTGCCTGATTTAACAAGGAAAACCAGGAGTATAAATCCTGCCTTCTCTTGCTGAAATGAACTAGGAAAGATAATTTAAACTGTAGAATAGAAAAAAGGGGCAGGGAATCTTCTTTATTTGCCTCTAACAAAAATAAATGTGATTGTTAAAAAATTGAATAGGATTAGAGATGAAATGAGTTTTGGACAGAAAAGAGTTTTGACCATCTTTTGTACTTTATCAGATTCCTTCACAATCACAGGCAGTGTTTTTTTAATAATAATTTTATTAAACATGACATTTATAATAAAAAACTAATGCAAACTAAAAAAAATTAAAGAAAAAAAAGAAAAAACAGTAGGTGTGGAAAAAATAGAAAAGATGAAATAAGGATATAGTTAAAAAGAGAGAGAGAGAAGAAATATATAAAGACATTAACTTCCCCCTTCATCACCAGTATAAACAATTTCAGTAATTTACTGTGTTTTCCCAAAAATAAGACCCTGTCTTATATGTTTTTGAACCCTGAAATTAGCGCTTGCCCTTATTGCCCGATTGGGTTTATTATCAGGGGATGTCTTATTTTGAGGGAAACGGGGTATCAATCTCACTTAAGATAGATAACTTTATTGTCATTTTTTTTTTACTGTGAGCACATTGGCCCACATTAAAAATGAATTTCTGTTGCCTGCTCTCAAGAGAAAGTGTATATCTACCAAAACACATACACACGCTATATATATACCTGCACCATATATATATACATATACACACACACACACACACACACACGCACATACATATTAATCACTGTCCATTCTGAATACATAGTAGGAAGAGGAAACCTGAGAGTTCACAAGCTATACAACAAATTATTTCTTCTTTCTATATCTCATCTATTAAAAAATATCCTTAAAATATCTCATTTCAGTTGTGATCAGCAAAAGTCCATTAAGGGTTACTAGAGATAACAGCATATCTATTTTAACCTTGATCATATACAACAACTTTATATTCCTTCTTTTTTACTTTTAACAATCTTGATCTTTAGTCCCTTCAAATAATCTCCTAGACTTGATTTTTTTTTGGCTCTTCTCACAGAATTTTTCAACGCTTTAACAAAAAATCCAAAATAGTATAATTATCCAGGTCACACTCTTGGTTTGTTATTTGTATATCCTTTTTAATTATTAAAACATTAGCCAGGGTTTTTTTTATGTTTAGTGCAGCAACTTTTTCCACATCATTCTACTAGCTTGTCATTTAAACATTATTTTCAGATAGGTCTTAATCTTATCTGATGAAACTTGTTCCTCTTTTGTAATATCTTTTGAACATAGTCTATCTATAGAGGCAAAAAGACTTAAAATTAACTTCTTGGTCCATTGTTCAAAAATGTCTTTCAATTTGTCGAATGTGAAAATATTTGCTCCATTATGTATTAGTAAGTAGAGTTTGAATGTTGTTCTTTCATTGTAATCTTCAGTTTCTTCTAGTTCCATCTACTGTCCAATCTTAAAAGTCTCACCGTAAAAATATTTTTTTTTTAAAAAAAAGCATTAGCTCATGGGAGGGGGTTCTTATAATTAATTACAAAATTTTATTTCAAATCCATCTGGATCCTTAAAGGAAACTCACCTGTGTTTTCAAATTTGTTGATCCAAAGATTTCTAATAGCTGAAATACTGTTAACAAGCAATTTCAGAAGCGATTAGAAAAGGAAATATGCAAACTCAGTATCCTTTTGAAGGTAGTGATGGTAATTGGAGCAAGATGGCTATTCCCTCATCTGCCGGAGCTCTAATCAGCAGAACTACGATTTACAGTTTCCTTGCAAGGAGCAATTGTCTGGAGCACTTGTGGACGATCTCAAGTCCTTTTCTTGTCAAGAGAGATATTACAAAGAGCCAGTCTTGTTGGCTCTTTATTTGGTCGCAATCACTGGCTCCCCTTTTAATGAGCTGTCTACTATTTGCCTGTTCTTCCCTGGAAGTCTGAAGCCTTGATAATTACAGGCTGCGTTAAGGTTTTCCAAGCTTCCATCTCCACGCTGGACATCTCTTAATCTACTAGCTAAGTATAAAGATAAGGAATTTATCTAGAATACCACCTTTGGCAATCTACACAGAGGAGGATCATCTAGATACAATGTGGGCCGTTCTTATGGTCTGCACAAAACCTGTGTGTGCATGCTCACTCAGATTTTGCAACAAAGGCAACTTCTGAACATATAGCTTCACAATTATGCTTCCTTTAAGTACTTTAAAGATGTGTCAGTTTTGCTCATTAGAAAATTATTATTTTATTTAATCAAATTTATTAAATGAATGTGAATGTGGACTCTAGCTTTGCTTTCTGCATTGATCTCCATAAGGAGACAGTGACAGCAATGAAACGCCTCATAATCTGAAATCCCTGAGGTTTTTTTATTTCTAACTATGTTGGAAAGCTTTACAGATACAGTTTTTTGCTGTAACAACCACATATAGATGAAGATGTTAATTATGAAAACAACATGGTAGTGACAGAGCTAATTCATTCAATCCTGCTGTCCTATCTATGCAGAATTACTTAGTTTTAACATTCCAGAAAGAGAAGTTAGCTGTTTATGAAGAATTTTAAGATAACTCCACATGGTTGATCCTAAAGATGCTTCCAGGCAAAGGGTTCTTACTTATGGAGTTATTCCATTTTCTCATTGAAAATTGGAAATGGCAGGAAAGTGAAGCGGAGTTAAAAATGGAAGACAATGATATCTGATCTGATGTAAAGTAGCAAGACAATCTGGAATGGGAAAGAAGACAATTGCTTTTCTGGAACCAGCCATAGATAGTGAAACTTTTGAAGTATTTTGCCCCTTACTTCAGCATGGCATTGTGTTTAAGCTATGGAATGAATGCCAAGGTAATTCAAAATTTACACAAAGAAATGCACCCATGTAAGTTAAGAAGGATTCCAAATGTTATTATCATACATTGATTTCTTCTTCTACTGAAGCTCATTGAGAGAGGAAGGAACTCTGAAGGACGTTGAAAACTCACCATTTCAATTAATTTCAAGTCAGCTGCCTTAAAATTGGGATTTCATTTTGCGACCATTACTACATAACACTACAAACTCAACCCATGATTAAATTGAAGGCCTTGTCCTAAAATGTCCATCTTATTCAAAACAATTCTGTCCATTCTGTCAGATGGTTAGTGAGGCTCTGTTTAATGTCTTATCCCAGATCAGATAAGAGAAGCATCAGTCAGATGTTTTCTATGGAATTGATTCTGATACTGTGGAATATGTTGCCCTTTGGAGATAAGCTCCCTTGTTGCTGATTTTAAAGGAGACTTAAATGAGATGGTCATACCAATAATAATGGCAATGAGTGTACTGTTGGAAGACCTAAAGGACTGAGTTGGAGACAAATCCTCCCAGATAATATCTATGTCGTCACTAAGAGTTTATACCAACCATACTCACCTGATGGTCCTGATGCCTAATGAATGGGACAGTCCTATTTAATTAGCGTTATAGTAATTATGCATCGTAGAGATCCTTTTATATGAAATTACTCTGCACGTTGCTAGAGTCATTAAATTAGGATATTTAATTTTTTAAAATAATAGCTTTTAGAAAAGAAAATGAGTTGTGAGGTCATTACACATTTCTCTGTACAATATTTAGTTTGTCCTCACGTTAAGAAAATATAAAAAATAGAAATTCATTAAAACATGTATAACATCATCCTGATGAGTTCTATTCTTGCCCATCACTAAAAATATATATAAAGTATATATTTTCTTAGGTTACTTTCCAAGCTGCAACATAACCTTTTGAGATTAATAGTGCATTTAGTGCATATTATTAAGAAATGTATAGGTTGAACTGGTAGAAAATAAGAAAGCTTGTCATTAGACTTTACAATAGGATCCCCAAAACAACAGATTTTCTTAGATGAAGCTTTTTGTGAGCCAGCTGCACAAAACCATTTTGCCCCAAATTCAGTCTGCTTTTTCACACTGCCCGTTCTTTTAGATGTTAAAAACAGGCATAACTACAGCTGGCCCAAACTGCATGTTTAATTAATGTTAGTTACTGAAGTAAAAAACTGCTGAGAGAAGCAGTAGGGATAACAGCAGTTTGTTTCTTTTTATTTGCTACTGATTCTGACTTTCTTGCTACTGGAACATGCTTGCACATAAAGATATATAAAGAGCATATAAAGAGCTTTCTGGGACTTGCAGGTTGATTTTAAAGTCTATTGCTTTAACAAAAATGGATTTGGAAAAATAACAAACATAATAGTGCAATCTTTCTGTTGCAGTAAGATAATATTTACAGCATTACTATTATATTACTATGGAATTGTAAAGATATAATAGCAGGATAGGCAGATAAAGATATAACAATAGCGGGATAGGCAGATAAAGATATAACAACAGCAGGATAGGTAGATGCTACCCTGGGCTTTCCTTGGCTAATTAAATGCATCTCTTCAAGATGGAGAGATAAATATTTTGACATAATAGTCAATGGCATATCAATCATCTCTCTAAGATATAGACATTTTTGAAGAATTGGAATTATCATTAATTATTCCCATAATGATGCTGCAGCCAACCACAATGTCTTAAAGAGAAACAAAAATGGATGTTTTATGAGACAGAAATCACCCACGTAATATTGGGTAAATGATGGTTTGGGAATCATCTCCTTCCTGGTTGTCTGACCCTGAATACTGGACAATTTTCATCCAGTCTCCACCCTCCCTTTTTTAGAGAAGCTTATTCAGGTAGGTGCACAGCTTCAGGGAGCCCTGAAAGAATTCTAGGTGCAATTCAAAGTCCTGATTATCACATTTAGTTTCATGACATAGATCAGTTTACTTATGGGGCTGCCTATCTCCCAAGGGCTTGTGCTCATTATACCAAATCCAACAGAGTGGGCATAGTCCAAGTCCCCTCCATTAACGTGTCAACTTGCAGGACTGAAGAGGCGTACCTTCTCTGTCATGGGGCCTACCCTGTGGAACAGCTTCCACCCAATGTTCAGAGGACTGGATCATTCATTCTTACAGAAGGCTGCTAAAAGCTGGCTTTTATTCCAGGTAATAGGACTGGGATGTTGGGGAGTCCTATTCTCTCCCTCCCTCCCTCCCTCAAATTTTAACTATCAGCATTATATAATAAAGTGAGTGATCATATTAATTTTTCTAAACAAACAAACAAAACAGGAAATTATCACTATTATAAGCAAGGGTTAAAATTGGTTATGGACTATTCCAATGATATTGTAAATTGCTAATAAGGAAAGTCATAAAGTACGACTACAAATGGAACTGTAAATCCAATCACAAATCATTACAGTTGTAAGTTGGGGTGTCCACATGACTGGAGGTGTTTTTTCTAACTTTTTTGCCATGCTCATTAATCATTCATTAAGTGAACTATTCATTTGAATAGGAGTAACAAATTGAAAAAATGCCATAATTTGGCAAAAAATATCAAGAATCATCGTCACGTGACTACAGAATGCCGTGATTGGTTGCAAATGTGACTATCGAGAGGGCAATGAAACCATTTATAATGGCCAGAGGGGTGCTTTATGGCCCATAAAGCACCCATTCCATGGTTGTGGTAAGTGTAAACAGTCATTAAGTTGAGGACTACCATAGCACATTTTAGAATTAAGACAAACTTGTAATCGTAAGGGATACTTTGCCACCAAAGCAGTATCTAATTCACAGGTGAAATCCAGCAAATTCTGACAGGTTTTGGAGAACCAGTAGCGGAAATTTTGAGTAATTCAGAGAACCGGCAAAAACCACCTCTGGCTGGCCCCAGAGTGGGGTGGGAATGGAGATTTTGCAGTATCCTTCCCCTGCCACGCCCAACAAGCCATGCCCACCAAACTACACCACACCACGCCTACCAAACCACACCCACAGAACCCATAGTAACAAAATTTGGATTTCACTACTGATATAATTCAATGAGAAATGTTTCTGTGCAGTGAAACATTGTTCTGTTTACCTCAAAGGTATTAATATTAATACAAGTGAGCATTCTGCTAGGACAGGGGTCTGCAACCTTAAACACTCAAAAAGCCATTTGGACCTGTTTCCCACAGGAAAGAAAACACTGGGAGCCACAAAACCTTTCCCGTGCCTGACTATTTCTTGAGTGGCCACAAAACTAGCATTTGTAGTTGAATTAAATGTTGTTTTCTTCTGAAACTTTTCTTTTCTTGGTTGGCCTACTGTGGGTTGAAAAGCTCAATAAATTGCGTGCCGGCAGTTGTCACACCCTGGCAGTTGTGACGCATATTTTGAGTGACAGAGAGCCGCAGCAGAGGGGTGAAAGAGCCACACGTGGCTCCAGAGCTGCAGGTTGCTATCCCCTGTGCTAGGATGTACATTTTAAGTTATTCAAAAGTAACCAATGTAACTTGGTCAAATATACACTGTCACCAATCAATTTATCAGCAGTCAAATGCTGTGAAAAACATAATGTCCACGACATAGATTATCTAGTTAAATCATTATCTTCTCCAGCCAGAGGACATATATTGTATTCTAAAATCACATTGCCAATGGGAAGTGACCTAGTTCAGCTAATAAGCACCTAATAATCTACAAGGACAATTTCTCAGTTCAGCCCAAGAAATTTAAAACATGTTAAAATATTTACATTAGCAAATGTTCAGAATTTGGTTCTACAGTATTGAAAATCCTGGTGCCAACTCCATTATTATTGATGGGATTGACAACCCTTATACAGGAGTATGATCGTAAATATCTATGTATTAATATCAGCACATCCATCAGTGTTTGCAACAGAATTACAGGTATTATCGGTGTCACATTAATATTATGCTGGCATAGCTTTTCAAATCTCTGCTTCTGTGGGATCATTGTCACGTCCCTTAGCTGCTACATGAGCATGCCTTGGCAACCATTTTCATGCAACATATCTACACAATGTAGGCCTCATAAAGCTGCTGCAGCTAAGGCAGCTTATAGTCATCTTTATCTGTTCAGTTTTAAAATATCATTTTCTTTCCTTAACAAAATGTTTGCCATGGACAGTACTAGCGCAATTAATCAACAGTGTTAATGCAATCAAAACCTAGGATCTATCCACATTAGGCTACTGTGGCTATCACTTATGTTCCTTCTGCTAGGCTCTACCATTCATCATTATTCTGCTCTGTGGTACTAGACAGACCTCAGAGTGTCCCAATATTCTTCCAAATATTACCTGGGCTCCTTATTTACCTAGGTTTAAGCTATTCTGCTACCAATCAGAGCACTACTATGTAATTTTTTTAACCACTACTGCCACATGGAGATTTGTGTAGACTGGCTATTTAGGGTGCATGTGTGTATGCATGTTATCTTTAGTTTGGGATGGTGTGGTAGCAGAAACTATTGCTAAATGTCCTGGCCATGGCCACTTACTGCCCACATTGCTATTCTTTGCAGCACTAGTTGGAGACAGAGCATGCTTGTTATCAATCATTTCCCCACTTCATTGCACACATTCCTTCTGTATCTACAACATGTCAACCAAGCTATTTGTGGACATGAGTTTGATGCTCTTTCAAAAGGGCATCAGAATAGTATACTGACAGGTCATAGATGCAGAGCATCTCTATACCTGCAACCTGTTAATCAGTCACCTTTACAGGAGTTAAAACTGGTGAAAATATAGCTGTGCCCTGAGCTAATTGGTTACTAATTTCTTGCAGTGGCAAGTTTCCAATTAAAAAAGTACATGGGAAAGTAGCAAATTCTTTGACTTTAATGCTTTGTACCCAGATCATGAGATCTGGATGAATGCTCAAACATTTCAGACCTTTCATGTTTTCCTTTATTAATATTCTGTTTTCAACAAATAAAGGATGAAATGTTTCAGTCCTTTTAAGTTAGAGAAAAGCATAATTGGAGATAAGGAAACTATGTTTATCAAATTACGGCATAAATTATTTTCATTTCATTATAAAAGAATCTCCAATTAAATTGACAATACATTTTAGGATGATTAAGAAAACTATTTTCACACACAATGCTTTGTGTTAACATTTAGGAACTTTTATCAACCGTACTTCATTCATTCATCCCATTCATTCATTCATGCATGCATTCATTCATACAATTTAAAATCTATTTTTCAGAATAAAATCAACCCAGTTTGGGGGCAGCTTTAACTTCATATAACAGTGAAGCCAAATAAAATGTTTCAGATTAAAACTATAAAATAACACAGCAATATCTAGATAGAGGTGGAACACAGTAGCATAAATAAAGTAAAATATTTGGAGAAAACAAATAGATTTTCAATTAATACTAAGAGTTTACAAAATTACAAACCATATGCCACCCAAAGCTTTGGGGATTCAAGTGAATTCCCATCTATCCTTCTACCATACCACAATGGGGGGAAAACAGAGTAGATCAATTTCTGGCTATGAAAATAGTGTCAACTGGACCATGGCCCAAAATATAGTCTTGATAAAGTGTTGGCATGAGAAGGATTGAACCTCACAAAGACTAGATGTGTTCACAATGTGTTGGGCCAAAGCATGGCAAACTTGATTAGGAGGACTTAAATTGAATCCAATGGGAAATAAAATTTAAAACCATGAAATAAGGTGTTGGAGACTACAAAAAGGATGAGTGTTGCTGAAATTGAGTCACTCAGATAAAATAAAAAAGATTATTGGTAAAAGTGAACTCTTTATAATTATTATTTTCTTCTATCTAATCATGTCCAATTCTTAGTGGCTGCCTGGACAAGTCCTGTAATTTTGTAAGCAAGTGTTTTTCAAAAGGGTTTGTCATTGTTTCCTTCCTAGGACTTAGAGAAAGTGACTGGCCCTAGATCACCCAGCTGGCTTTGTACCTAAGATGGGGCTCTGTCTCACAGTCTTCCTGTTCCTAGCCTGATATACATTCTTGCTCAAAAATCCATATAAAATTGGCAATGTGTTACTATTATTGGTGCCCACTATCACCTTCCAACTTAGGACAAAATGTATGCTTTCCTAAAGCAAGCTATAGGTCTTTCGCAGAAGCAAGAAATAATAGTGAGGGGAAACTTAACTGCCTACTGGGAAACAAGCTCTACGTAATTCCTGATTTCTCTTATTGTTAATTTTCTCTTTAAGAGGGTACTGATAGTTATTGCTTGACTTACAACTATTCATTTAGCGACTGGTCAAAGTTCAAAGTTATAACAGCACTGGAATAAATGACTTACAACCAATCCTCACACTTATAACTATGTTGTAGCCATAAAAGTCAGCTTGGTGAGTTTGGGTCAGTCATTCCCTCTCAGCCCCCAGCCCAGAGGATAATTGTTGTGGGGAAAAAAGGAGGAGGAAGATGTGCTAGATATGTTCATAGTCTTGTAAAAAAATAATAAAGGCAAACTACAAATGAATAAATAGATAAAGAACTAGCAGTTGTAATTTAACATCTGGTAAAACCTGCCTGATAATATAAGATTCTACAAAAGGGGCAGCACCAGGCTTGCCAACAACTTTCAAATTGCTAACTGGCGTAGTAGCTGATGCAATCCAATAGTATGTAGTTGAAAACAAACTGTTTCCACCTGAACTGAAAGGAACTCCCAAACAGCAGGGGTACAAAAGATCAGCTCTAATTGACAGAATTATTTTGGGTTTACTCTGGTTTTTCTTCAGATCGTATAACTGACAAATATGATTTTGGAAAACTGTATGAGAAGGACAACCAACTTGAATGTAGCTTGAATTGACTACAAGAAGGCATTTAACTTCCTGCCACAAGATTGCATAATCAAGTGCCTAGGAATAACAGAAGTCAGTAGAAACATCAAAGCTTTATGCAAATATCAATGCACAATGGAAGATTCCAATGCTGCTTAATGGACTGTGAGAGGTTAATATCAAGAGAGGAATCTTTCAAGGAGACTCGTTATCCCCACTACTGTTTATCATTGCAAATTCTTCTGTCAACAATACTGAAAACTCGGGCCATGGCTATCAAACGTCAGAATTATCTTCCAAGCTATCCTACCTCCTTTACATGAATGATCTGAAACTGTATGGGAAAACACCATATGAAATAGAATCACTGCTCAGCCTGTCTGTATATACAGCCAAGAGATGCAATGGACTGGACACATGTGCCAACCTTACCATTAACAGAGGAAAATAGTGAAAACAGAAAGAATCAAGATGCCCTACAGAAATAATATCAAGAGCCTGGATAAAGAGCCTAGATGAAGACTATCAATACCTAGGCATCCTTCAGGATAACAACATCAAGCATACTGAAATCAAGAAGATTAAAAGTGAATACTTTATGAGAGTGAAGATCTTAAACTCTAAACTCAATGGAGGAAATACCATCAACCAGGAGTGAAATGTAAAATGCGTTACTATCGGTTCTATGGGAGTGGCTTGGTGGGAGGGGTAATGTAACTGGGTGGGTGTGGCCAACTTATTTTTTTTTACTTTTAAAAGCATTTTTTCTACAACCTCTTCGGCCAAAGAGGCTGTAGGAAAAATGCTTTTAAAGGGTTCTGACGATCCCAGCTGAGCCATGCGATCATCAGAGGCTTTTTTTTTTACTTTTAAAAGCATTTTTTGGCGGAAGAAAAAATGCTTTTAAAAGTTAAAAAAAAAAAAACTCTGATGATTGCGCCGCTCAGCCGGGCATGGGTGGGGTGGTGGTGGAGGCAGGGATTTTTGCTACCGGTTCTCCGAACCACCCGGTGCCATCGGTACCAGATTGGGTGATCCAGTCTGAACCGGGAGCATTTCACCCTTGCCATCAACGCAATTAACACCTGGAATAGTGGACTGAATTCAAATAAAACTAAAAGCTCTAGACAGGACAACCATAAAATAACATCAATGAATCATGCTCTTCATCCAGGCAGCAATGTTGAGAGACTCTACTTACCAAGGAAAATAGCTGAGCATGGAATGTTGAAAGTGTACCAGACAGTTGAAGAAGAGAAACGAGTATTGGAAAAATATCTGAAGCACAATGATGAAGATTCACTGAAGCTAATATACTATGAAGGCTTATTGAATACTGGAGGCCTCAAACTGGAAAGTACTGGAAAGCCCAAATGTTCTTGTAAGAAATACCAAAGGAAGAATAGAAAAGAGACATGGTAAGAAAAAGCATTACATGATGAGTACATAAAAAACAAGGCAAAAGCAGATAATAAGGTCTGGCAATGGCTAAGAGCAGGAAAGTTGAAGAAAGCAACAGAGGGGCTAATTCTGGTACATAACACCAATCCTTAAGAACAAAGCATAAAAAGCCAGAATTGAGAAGACAGCAACAGACAGCAAATGTCACCTCTGCAAAGAAGCTGACGAAACAGTGAACCTCCTAGTTAGCTGCTGAAAGGTCACACAAACTTACTATAAAATGGCATGACCAAGTAGCAACAATGGCACATTGGAATATCTGCAAGAAATACCATTTCTTGCAGGATTGATGGGATCACAAAATAGCAAAGTAATAGAAAATGACCTTTTGATGTCATGTTTACTTAACAATTTAACTTTAAATATTAATTTAATTAATTAATGTAATGTTTAGTTTATTTATAGACTGCTTTTATTATTTTTACAAATAACTCAGTTATAAAGTTATAGTTGTTATATTTGCATCTGTGAGGCCCTGAAAAAAACCATACGTGGAATGACTTTAATCCACAGAAAAACTTGAGGCCCTTCAGATGTTTGGGATATCATCCCTTACTCTAATTTATTGTGCATTAACTGTGTAATAATGATATATGTGTGTGTGTGTGTGTGTGTGTGTGCGTGTGTATATATTTCTCTGTATGTCTGTTTGCATGTATGCATAAATATAATAATAATTGCTATTATTATATTTTTGAATAATATAACATAATTGAATAATATAATATAAAAGAATTGAAAAAATAATTGCTACCAACCTGCCTTCCATTGAGGACCTGTATACTGCACGAATCAAGAAGAGGGCCGTGAAAATATTTGCAGATCCCTCGCATCCTGGACATAAACTGTTTCAACTCCAACCCTCAAAACGACGCTATAGAGCACTGCACACCAGAACAACTAGACACAAGAACAGTTTTTTCCCGAAGGCCATCACTCTGCTAAACAAATAATTCCCCCAACACTGTCAGACTATTTACTGAATCTGCACTACTATTAATCGTTTCATAGTTCCCATCACCAATCTCTTTCCACTTATGACTGTATGACTATAACTTGTTGCTGGCAATCCTTATGATTTCTATTGATATATTGATCATCAATTGTGTTGTAAATGTTGTACCTTGATGAACGTATCTTTTCTTTTATGTACACTGAGAGCATATGCACCAAGACAAATTCCTTGTGTGTCCAATCACACTTGGCCAATAAAAATTCTATTCTATTCTATTCTATATTTACATATTAGCAATGTTTATAAAGTGGAATTAACATTAAGACCAGATGCCGCTAAATGTGGAGCAAATGATTGTAGAAAAATGCAGGAATAATGTTAATTATTTAAAACTCTCCAGGTTACAGGAAGTGTCTAAAAGCCATACCTAAATATTTATCAATGCTGTTTTAGACAAGCTCTGAATAGTAATATGCATGCTATCAAAATTGCTTATGTCAGAATACCTGCATTAAAAATAGAACACATTCCTCTATAACCGACTTCAGGATGCATTTCATCTTCCTGTTTACATATCATATGATAAATCTGCAGTTATTGAAGAAAATGACCCACTCAGGGACCTAATTCCAAATAAAAGTACTTTTAGTTTATCTTTACATGTGCCAGACTGAGACACAATAGTTCTGAAGACGTGCTGAAACAACTTTCAAAGAGACAGTCTCATGATATATGCACATATATTAATACTGTCCCAGCGCTGACTGTGATCAAACAGCTTTTGCAGAGTTTGAGACAATCCAAAAGCTTAAAAAATTATAAAATGCTAAAACAGGATGAGCATCACATCACAAGTATAATTACTCTTGCAGTATTCAAATCACTCCCAACCTTTCTCTTTCTCCTTCACATTTCCAAAGGCGCCACAAAAATCTTTCGGAGATAAAAGAGTTTTCAAGAGGAAAAGCAGGGTCAAGGAGCACTTGCATTTTCTGGTACATACAATTACCTCATTTTTTTATTATTATTATCTGCTCTGATCAAGTAGAACTAACAACATATTTATTTAGCCTTCTACAACAACCTACCAAACCTATTTAACCAAGGGGACAGCGAGAGAAGAGAAAAACCTAAATACTGTACAAGAGAAAAATCTATTGGTATTGCAGAAAATAATCCTATTTTGAACTACTTGGACTTGTCCCACATATCCATTTGTTGCCTTTTGCTACTTAGAAGAACCTCTGTTGCAAAAATAATTGCCTCCAAAACTGTTCTAAAAATTGTCACAAATATCATACCACAACAGCATCAAGCATTATTTTCCCTTCAACACTGTGTATGGATTGTTTGGACTTGTTACCTCACCTCAGTTTAGTTTCTTTCAAAACGACAGCCATTTAGAAGTGCTTGAACTGTTCAGATTTGGCCCAGGGCCCTAAATGCGGGCAACCCTCTCTAGGACAATATTCAAACCCACCCACCCACCCCAGACGATTCCACACCCCACACCCCCGCTTTATTTTCAGGTTTGTCAATTACAAAGCAATCCATTTATTAACTCTTTCACCTTTTTTATTAGGTCACGTTTAAGATCTGGTGCTTACATGCCTCTGCCCTCTAGTGGAAGGTACAGGGTCCCTTGCCTTCTGCCGCGACGTTTCCTCATTTCCTTACCTGTTGAACGGTTCACATTTTGAAGCGAGAAGGCTGAGACAGAAATAAAATGGAGTTTTATACAATGTTCTCTGAACTACAGCTCCCAGAATGCTCCTTGTTATTATCCTTTGTGACACCTTATAAAACAGAGCAGAATTGCCCACTGGGCAATATTAGTTCAAAAATGAGCCAATAACATCTTTGTGCCTGCAATTTCTTAGGGCTAAGGGCTGTGGTGGTGGGGGGGGGGGCATGCCAAAGCTTGGGTGGGGCAAGGGCAAAGAAGTTTGCAGGAATTTAATTTAATTTCAACTTAATCATAGTTAAATTATATACAGTTGGTATAATTACTATCCCACATATTTAAAGATGTCTCTGTTCTATCACATTATACCATACAATTTGGCAGCAATGTCTGGAAGATTTCTGAGCATTACACTCAAGGATTTGCACAGAGAACAGGAGCTACAAGTTGGGCATCTGTGCCTGCCATAAATCCAGGTGACTTGAGAATCTGGGGTCTAGCGATGTGGAAAAATAAATAGGGCTGGGGATTACGGCACAATGAAAATGCCACACATTGTGACCGATAGTAATATGGGCTTTGCACTTATTTTAAAATGCAGAGAAATAAATATTTCATCCAACCCATTATACAAATAGAAAACTCTTTGTTTTTGCTAGTGTCTTCTTGGTTAGTTCTCCACAGCTTCCCTTAGTTCATTTTTCTGAAACACTGTTATATTATTTTCTATATCCACTGAAATTTCTGAATATAGGCGATGGAGGCATGGAAGAGTTGAGCGGGAAACAAAAATTTTGACTAAACAGGATTGAGGAAGATTAAGCAGATACAACTCTGATATAGATTGGTTTAAAAGCAACAAGATATTTGTCCAGTGGTTTTTAATAATTAAATTATAAATACACTCTGTAGTTCAACCTTCCCAAAGAAAGTATTTCAAATGGAAATGTCTGTTATGTTTGGAAAATGTGTTCAAAATATGCAGCTTGTTTCAACACCAAAGAAAACCCTGCTGGCTCAGATCAAGGATAGGTCAAATTTAACATTTGCTTACCATTTCAATGTTATGTGTGTTGTCCAACTTAAGTGATTTACACATGCAACACTAATGTTCTGAATATGGAATTGGAACACTTGTATCCCACATTCTTTGTGTACATAGCACCTAATTAAATAATTCTGATTTTCTGCACAGAATGTTGTTGATGGATCAGTATTAATATATATTCAAGGATGGAGAAGGCAACCGTAATGAAAAATTATTAATGTTTTTGAAGTACTTATTAGGCATTTTAAAGAAGATATTAATAAAAGCCTCTTCTAGTAACATTTATTGTCAATCGGGTTAATAAAATGTACTAGAATATGGTCAGCACTGTCTAAAAATTGAATAAGTAAGTTGCCCATATCAATTATTCCTTTCTCAAAAAAATTATCATAAAATATAATTTTTAAAAATATTTACAAAAGTTAAATTTAGCACTTACACCAAGAGATTAACAATAGAAAGACATATGAGATTATGTATAAGATTATTTTAAGTATATATAATAATTTGTAATCTTGAGAAATCCAGTCATCCATAATCCATATAATCCATAATAAAACCAAAAGAATGTTTATTCAGACAAGAGTAATCCATTAGGAAATTATTATTAATATAGGTTGACTAGATTTGGTTATATGTATCCTTCATTGGAGCCTAACACTGTGTGTTATTTTTTTCTCAAAGTGCAGTTTCCCATACAATACCTGAATATCACAGATCCAATAAAAGATAATTTTTAATTCTTTGAGGTTTTGCAATATTATTTAACAACGAATAGTAAGAACTGTTTTTATTTTTTTATATCCTATTCCCATCCATTTATACACATTAGATAATGTAGCCAAGAAACCGACAGCAGGATTCATTGTGAAAGATTTGGAGGTATTTATTTATTTATTAATCGTATTTATATACCGCCCTATCTCCCGAAGGACTCAGGTAATTGTCCTACTCTTCAAATTCTTTCAGCAAAGGACAAGGACTTAGAGATTGTAGCATTTCTCTGTATTTATAAACCTCCCTAAAGCATCTAGAAAATTACAATTTATATCCTGTAATTGTAATGAAATATAATGTTACCTATGGATAGCTTGATGGGTTTGTCTTCGATTCCCCTTGGCCTTGACCTAAAGGGTTCATTCCATATTTCCCAGTCTGTAATCCTGGAGCCTGGCTTCGCATCTTATTTGAACCTTTTCCCAGTTTCTGATCTTCATTTGCAAGTATTTGCACATTTTCATTGCCTTCCTATAGATGGTTCCAACCTTCCTTTCCATTCTGATGTGGTGCTGGGACCCAAATTTTAGTTTCTTTGTGTTCAACTGCCTATTGTTCAATATATTGCCTATACTTCTATTGGAAAAAATAAGTAAAGTTCTTATCTACACTTTGGAGCAACAGGTTTCAAATCTGTAGTCAGTCTAGAAATAGAATATGTTCAACTCAACAAAGGCAGTTTTTTTAAAAAAGCGTCTTCTCACTAAAATATAATAATTGTGGCTTACCACTATCAGATCATACACATTGGCTATTGGTCTTTTCTATTCCTTACGAATAATCACATCCACAAAAATGATAGAATTGCAAGCTATTCTGGGTAAGAGAGATTTTGGAAAAAAAATTGGAAGGCCAGCTTTGTTTCTAAGCAACAACTCTTGGCTTAAGAGTCTCTTGGAGAGAAGACATTTTGAGGAATCTTTCATTTATCTCTTTCTGCAAATTGCATGGTAGATGCTTAAAGATACATTAAAAGGATCATACTGAATGATGCAGATTAACAAAATGTTTTCACATTTAATAATGCTTCTATTCAAAAAATTGAGTCAAATTAAAGTTAGTGTTGGACAGAAAAGTTCTGCATATTTTTTTAGAATGATAAAAATTAACAAAATGTTTTCACATTTAACGAAGCTATTTTAAAAATACATGTAGAGCTAAATTAAATTTAATGTTGGGCAAAAAAGTTCTGCATATTTTCTACCAATTTTCATTCAATCTGATGGAAAACTTTCTTCAGAAATCAGTTCCAAGAAGAAAACTTGGGTGAAATGCTTATGCTGGAGTGTGTCTTCCTCCATTTATTAGATCATATCTCTGCAGGATGTGTCCTCTCCTTCCCTCTGTGTGTAATCATCTGTCCAGCAGTTTGAGTCTCTCTAGCTTGATTCACTTTAATTAAACCCATGGAGACAATCTCACAGGAGATCTTCCCCAGGACTCTTTCCAATTGGGACGTATGGGCAGTCAGGGAAGCTTCCAAGGAATGGAAAGGCAACTGTAAGTGATTGCACCACCATACACCATCTGCCATTTCCAAAAATGAAGTTCAAATGGCTTGAGAAATAAATTCTCAAGTTCCTAAAGATGTTGAGAGCTCTGGAATTACTAAAAAGAAAGAGACCATTTTTTGGTTTCCTGGGGCCACCATCTTTTAAAATTAGGGCCTGTTGTTAAGGTATTTTAAGGGAACTAAAAATTTTAAATACATTTTAAGGCAAGAACATACTATATTTAATGCTGGATTTTGTCTTGGCTACAGTCAAAATAGCCATAATTTGTAATTCTGAAGGGCAGTATTGAAGTACACTCATAGAAATGTTTAAAGCAAATTCAATTTGTGATCTGCTCCCAAACACCTTGCACTTGATTCAAGCTCTGGGCTTTAAGTGGCATTGAGTGATAAAGATCAATAGCCCTAGCAAGCCCAGAAATGGACTTTTTCTTTTTAATAATTCCAATTCTCTCAATTTCCTTAGGCTATATTTATCCCTCAAGGTCTCAAAGCCTTGTGATATAAGCCACAATTATAAGAATTTAGCCTTACATAAGAACATAAGCAGGAGCCTGCTGGATCAGCCCCCTGGCTCATCTTGTCCATCGATCTGTTATCAGAGTGGTCAACCACATTCACAAGGAAGCCTTCAGAGATAGTCATGATCTTATCAAGGCTGACAGTCACCGACCCCATAATTTCCATGAATTGGGCCCCTTTCTTTAAAGCCAGGCAAGCTGAGAGCCAGCACCACATCAGGAGATCCTTCTTTTTAGGATCTCTAGGAAAAACAATAATAAAAGAATATTTTCTCTCTGGCTTAGTGAGAATTTTCACTTATTTGCTCTACATATTTTGGCATTATTTTAGCAGGATCTATTTTTGAAGCACAGGTATAGACAGGTTCTGCTCATGACCAGCCTTCCTCAGCTGGTCCCACTAGCTCCACTTGTATTGCCAACAAGCTCCAACTTGAATCTTTGTGTCTTGAGACTTCTGGAAACTGTCAGATCCCTTCTAGAGTATTTCACCCATTTTTAGAGTACTTCCCCTTCCCACAATAAATAACAGATATTCAAGCAGAGGCAGGACACTCAGGGTTGAAATAGAATTTAATTGAATTGAGGTTTTACTTGTTGGTTACTTTTTTCTGGATGTTGGGGGGTTTTTTCTCTTCTCTTTTTTCTTTTGTTGTTTGTTATTGGGTGAGGAGGGAGTTGAACATGAAACCTCTGTGGCTTAAAGCAGAAATGATAGCAGAGCAAGAGGGAAATGGATGAAGAGGCAGAGAGTAAAATGTGACCAAACATCCAGGCAGCAATGAGAGGGAGAGAGATCTGAGCAAAGTGCTGATTGCAAGAACATGCCCACAATGCACTACCTTAGTACCCTATAAAATATGGCACACTAATCCAGTGTATCATACCAGACATCTTGCCTTCACATTCAGAAAAAAATCTACAGCAACCTTTGGATCAATGAGTGTCTAACCCTGAATGCAGATTCACGCGATCTACCAACCTACACACATACACATACACACTATGCTAGTAATTAAATTGTATTTTGAAGCTGGTAAGAACATATATTCTCTCACTTGTTTTTTTTCTCTCTCTCTCCCTCTCTCTCTCCCTCTCTCCCTATCACACATACAAATGGAGCAACCAGTTACTCACAATATGCAGCACGCAGGTTTAAACACAATTCACAGGGATCAAAACAGAGATGCTGATATTGCAAGGGACAAAAACACAAAACACCATCTTGTATCAATAAGCAAATACAATCTGGACTCCAATTTAAGGACAATCTTCAAATGTGCAAAATACTGGCCAAACACCAGGGCAAACATGCTGACACCATTTTGTACTTGGGTATAACGATGACTCAAGCAGGTCTAAACAGCAGACACTGCGCAACACAGACAAAGCTGACTTGCAGCACTGCATCATGACAGGCAAAAGGAAGCGTCAGTCTTTGCATATCCTGGGCAATTCCAGTGAGTGGGTCTGAGAAGACCAGGAGCAGGAGTGTGTGGAACAAGGACGATGGAAGGTGTGATCTAATGGGCACTCAGAGTCTGTGCACTGAAATAGCAGGCATGGCCAGAGTATGCCAGGATGCATTTATAGGACGCTTGGATTACGGAAGTTGTGCCCAGCAAAGCGAGCTTCATCCCCAAGTTCTTCCTCAATCCTGTGGAATGCAGGCAGATAGTTAATGGACGGTATTATGGGTATCGGCCACATACTAGATATAATCCCAAAAAAGTTAATTTCACATGAAATTTAAGGTCGGAACACCTCCTTTTGTGGAACCCAACATATGACAGTGTACTATAAAAGTACAGGCTATGAACTGGAACCATTTTCTATTCAGCTCCTGTTTTTACATTCAAAGTTCTTAATGGCTCTTTGTAAGGAAAATACAGTTCTGATGGGAAAATGTGTTGTATTTTTTTTTTTAAAAATTGCTTGTGGTTGCCACTAAAGGATTCCAAAAATGAGGGCCTGATGTACTGTGTCAAGGGAATATGGGGAAACAAGTAGCAACTAAGTTTGGTAGCTGTTTCACTGACTTTATAAAATAGGCCATATAATGTGCTAGGGCAGGGGTGTCAAACTCACGTCAACACGTTATCATGTGATGTACCAACTCCCCCCCCTTCGCTAAAAGGGTGTGGCCAGCACATGATGCATCCAGCCCACGAGTTTGGGACCCCTGTGTTAGGGGGAAAAAACCAATTCCTGTAGGCAGTGATTGGTCTTTCATATTGCTGTATTGTAGCGGAATATTCGCTCATTCCTCTATGCCACATTGCTACACATCAGTCACACTGGAGGTTTTTATAGCATGAACAGCTCATCCTAGGCATCCTGCCACAATATTTCAGTTTGGTTTAGCTATGGACTTTGGTTTGGTTATTCCAAAACACTGAATTTGTTCTTTTTCATGCACTCTCTTGTTGACTTGTTAGTATATTTGATATCTCTGTCCTGCAGTGTTATCAAGCTTTGTACTATGGTATCACTTTCAGTGACGCTAAACATCTACTTTAATTTCAGCTTCAGATACCCTTCTCTGAGACAAAGCAGAATACATGTTTTCATCAGTGATAGCAAGTAATTTAGGTTCTGAAGTAATAAACTTTTCAAATCACTACTGTTGCCATGCTTCATGACTGGTCTAAAGTTCTAAACTGAATAACAGAATAACAGAGTTGGAAGGGACCTTGGAGGTCTTTTAGTGCAACCCCCTGCTCAGACAGGAGACCCTGTACCATTCTGGACAAATGGCTACCCAAAGGGCCTCTGGTGGCTCAGCAGACTAAGTCTGTCTGTTATTAACACAGCTGCTTGCAATTACTGCAAGTTCAAGTCCCACCAGGCCCAAGGTTGACTCAGCCTTCCATCCTTTATAAGGTAGATAAAATGAGGACCCAGATTGTTGGGGGGGGGGGGGCGATAAGTTGACTTTGTATATAATATACAAATGGATGAAGACTATTGCTTAACACAGTGTAAGCCGCCCTGAGTCTTCGGAGAAGGGCAAGATATAAATTCAAATTAAAAAAAAACACCTCTTCTTGAAAACCTCCAGTGATGGAGTGCCCACAACTTCTGAAGACAAGCCATTCCCTTGATTAATTGTTCTCACTGTCAGGAAAAGTTGCCAGCTAGAATTAGAATATTCAGTTGCCACCAGATATACTGATAGCTTTGCTACTTAAAAGAGTTCCCCTTTAAACTCATCTGTCCATAGAACATGCCTCTATAAGCATCAATGTTCATAACAGGCAATGGCTTTTCACCTTGCTCTGAGGCATCCATTGGGAGTTAAGATAAGCAAGAAAGCAGTTGTGGCATCACAGTCCAAGCTCTGTCTCTTTTGAATGCATGTACAAAGGAGTGGAGTTTCAGTCACAATGTTGCAAGTGCCATCTTGCCTATTTTGATCCTCCAGTGGAATCTGCTAATGGTGCTATTCTTCAATGAAGCTCATTTTATCTGGGGTCTCTTTTGATGATGAAATCAAGAACAGTGGATTTAGCTACAGTTAGACAGGCCTGCAGATCCTTGGCTGTTTCTTGGTTTTATTCTGGAATCCTTATTTTGTGCTATGCTCTTGGTATGTTTCTGACAGAATAATAATTCTGGGGAACATTAATTATTGTTCCAAATCTTTATTTCATGACTATCAGTTTTTCTGCACAGTGGCTGTAGTCCCCTGGACTCTGGTTCATAAACTGGCTGTAAATGAAGCTGGCTTAAAAATGTTTTTCTGGGCTGTAACCTCTTCTTCTACTTTAGCCATGGCATTCTGCCCAGATACGGACTATGACTTCCTGTTAATAGATTCTCCTGCTTCTTTATCCCCACTACCTGTGCCAGAAATGCAAGCATTAACTACTTGCCTTTCTGTGGGCTGGTCCTTAAGAGCATGATTTCCATTGACAAATCTCATTTTCCATAAAAAAAATGCAGGAAGGAGAGAAAAACAGATGTGAGGGATGTTTTGTTGGGTACTACCAGAAGACTTCCCTCTGGAGGCCCCTAAGAATTTGGCCTAGAAAAGCAACTGAAAGAGATTCCCTGCTGTTTCCATCATAAGCCCGCCTTCAGAATGATTCTTAGAAGAACTCAGTCTTTGTTCAGACACCTGAAAGTCCTGCAATGTAAGGATCTCTACTGTTTATTCTCTTGGCTACTCTTTGTATTTGGCAGCTGTCTATAGTAATCAAAAAACAAAAGGATAAACCTTCTATAGTGATGGCCTGGGCCAGTGGTGGGTTGCTACCAGTTTACCCCGGATCGGGCGAACCGGTAGTGGCAGCAGCAGGAAGCTCTGCCTACCCACCCGAATGTCTCTGCGCATGCACAGAAGCATTGTGCGAGCGCATACATGCTTACGAGCAAACCGGTAGCGGCTGAAATTGAAACCCACTACTGGCCTGGGCCCAAGGCCAGGCCAGTATTATGTAGACAAAGGTAACATTGAGGATGCCAAGCTGTTTTGATGACATTGTCAATCACCAGAGCACATGTATGCTCTAGTGCTGTGTCCATGCTTGATGGCTGTACAGTAGCAACATAATCCAATGAATCTCTAGCAACAAAAGTTCCCCTTTGTTATATGATGAACGTATCTTTTCTTTTATGTACACTGAGAGCATATGCACCAAGACAAATTCCTTGTGTGTCCAATCACACTTGGCCAATAAAATTCTATTCTATTCTATTCTATTCTATTAGTCCAATCCAGTGAGACAGACCTCTACTGGAAGATGATGCAGGTTGATATTCCCATCTCCCCCAAACTCACTCACCCTCTTTTCTCACCCACAGGCATATCCACTTTACTTCCCTCACATTTCTTACCTCATTAGCTGATTATATTTTGCCAGTCGCTCAGATCTACATGGAGCTCCAGTTTTTATCTGCAAAGGTCAATGTCAATTCAGTAATATTTTATGGAGATTCACACAAACATGTCAATTATAGACAAAGGCAGCCAACCAAGAGTAAACATTTTCTGTGCTTATCTGAGCTCTGTCATGATATCAAAGGTGTATGAGATGAGGAATAAACCTAAAGTAAACTTTTTTTTGCTAACTGCACAACCTCTGCAAAAGTTTGCTTAAAAGTGGGGGGAGAGAGGGGGAGAAGAAAGAGCCCATTCTCTTGTTACCAGAACCTTGCCTGTTTATTTTCCTCTGCTCCCATATTCTGCCCAAACTTGTTAACCATCAAGCAGGAAGCAAATGGATCATTTCCCCCCCCCCCCGCCCCCAGAAGAGACAGAAGAAGAAATTGAGAGGTGGGAGCAACTCGATCTTCACTGCACAGTGTACTTAGCTGACATGTTTCTGTATTTCTTTAGAGGAAGATATTGAAGTTACTGGCACCAATCATAGAATAATAGACTAACAGAGTTGGAAGTGGCTTGGAAGTCTTCTAGTCCAACCCCCTGCTATTCCTATACTCCAAGCTGACCCCAAGTCCATTCTCTGTCATGTTTCTGTCCTTTTGATCGCCTATCACTTTTTCTGGAAATCTCCCCAGGTTTCAAGACCCAAAGTACAACCTCCTCATGGAACTGTTTATTCTGTCCCAGATTTTCACTTTACCCACATCATTGTTCTTTTCTTCTGAACAAAAGGAAACAGTGTTTAAGATGCTAAATTAGGACTAAGAAGGACCAGATTCAAGCTTATAGTCAGCCATGAAATCTCAGACTTTAGGCTGATCACTCTCTCTCTGCTCAAGCTACCACACAGTGCTGTTGGTATGGAAAACATTGGAAGAAAGAATAAGAATTACCCCAGCTGTTATGTTACAGCAATATGTTCCATATTCCATCTGATTTTGGTCCCAGTTCTGCTGGGATTGTATTTAAATATCCAACATTCCCCTTTACACATACAGTCTTCTTGGTTATTAGTAACTGAAAGTTTGTGTCTGATTTATTGAAATGTCTACTCTTTTTTAACACTTTTGTACATTTTTCTCCCACAATGCTCATTTGTATCAGACACCAAATCAATTCTGTCTATTAAGATTCTGTCTCAAGAGTGGCAATATTCTCACTCTTGCCTGCTTCTTCCCAATAGGAGACAAGACATGATTTCCACTAGTAGGACCTACCTGCCCAGTACAGAGTCCCACCACCAGGTCAGCAATGAAGGTGTCTTCAGTCTCCCCTGATCGATGACTCACCATCACCCCCCAGCCATTCTCTTGAGCCAGTTTACAACTGTAAGTGAATATAATAAACTTAGTGGATTTGCCTCCTGAAGATAACCTTTGGAACTGTGAATGGGTACTTGATAGCACAGTGGTTGTTGGAGAATGGAGTGGATTAAGACAACTCACGCTTGAATAGCTTCAGTGACCGATCCAATCTGGTTGACCTTAAGCAATAGACAGTTGCAGGCCTTCTCCTCAACCGCGTGCTCAATGCGTTTGGGGTTGGTCACTGTCAAGTCATCTCCCACTATCTGAATCCCTACATTAGCTGTGAACTTTGACCAGGCTTCCCAGTCATCCTGATCAAAAGGATCCTCAATGGATACCACTGTAAAGACAAAAGGAAATGAGAAAATTACAATATGCCCCAGACTGCAAATAGAGGAAGTCTCAGTGTCTTTAGCTTCGGTAGTGAGGCTTCGACCATATGTAGTCACTCACCTGGATAGTCCCGTACAAAGCTCTGATAGAGATCACCCAGTTCATCCGCAGAGATGTAACGGCTGGGATCATCAGGGGATTTGAAGTCTAAGTCATATTTGCCATCTCTGTAGAACTCTGATGCAGCCACATCCATGCCAATCACAATCTTATCAGTATAACCAGCCTTCTCAATGGCTTCTTTGAGCAGCTCTAAAGCTGAAAGGCAGAAATGGAGGCAGGTTATTTAGAAAGGGAATATGTCTTTAAAGAATTTAGAACAACCCTTCTAAGTGAGATTTTCAAAGACTTCTCTTTCAAAGTACAGTATCTCTTAGTGGTGTACTTTTTTTCCTCACCTTCACTGTTCTCCAGGATGTTTGGGGCAAAGCCCCCTTCATCTCCTACATTGGTGGCATCTTTACCATACTTGTCTTTGATCACACTCTTGAGATTATGGTAGACTTCAGCACCAATGCGCATGGCATCCCGGAAGCTTTCAGCCCCAACAGGCAAGATCATAAACTCTTGCATGGCCAGTTTATTTCCAGCATGGGACCCTCCATTGATCACATTAAAAGCCTGAAAGAATTTAGCAACAAGAACAAGAAGAGAGGATCTTCAGTGATATATCTTAAAGCAGCACCATACTAGAGTTGTAAATGATGGTCTGAAATTGTTTTAATCATAATGGCTTGTTTCATCTCTAAATATTCTAGGTATTGTGATTGAATAAAGAGGCAAAGAGCATTTTGTTAGAAGTATTTTGCTTTTACATAGAACTAAAATACCATGTTTATAACCCTAACCCTAAAGATAAACTTTGAAAGTTCCTACAGTATATTTAATATAGATATAAAAATAGCATGCATGCAAACGGTAAAGGTATATGGTGTATTGGGAAAAATCCAGTTCTTTTGGATCCTTGTTCAATCTGTTGTTACCTGACTATCTGCTCCATACCTCAGTTTTATGGGTGTGAAATCAAGAAAACATCACCAGATTCTTACAGGGACTGGCAGAATGAGATCTGAATTTCCAGCCAGGTCAGCAATATGACGGTACAGGGGTACATCCTTCTCTGCAGCGGCAGCTTTGCAGACAGCCAGGGAAACACCCAGGATGGCATTAGCTCCAAATTTAGCTGTGAATTTTGCAAAATGGATTAGAATATAGCATAATCAGAGATTACAGCAAAAGATTTTTGACCCAAAGATTTTATCAGTATCAGGCTACTCCACAGCCTCTACTACTAATCTGGCCTGGGGCTTTGATAGTAGGTTTTAATTTTGCCACAAAGTTTTCCATTGGGTTTCCTATCCAAGAGTACTCTGCAAACAGTAGCAGTCCATTTGTTTCGAGAGAGAGAGAGAGAGAGAGAGAGAGAGAGAGGCTAACATTCCCTCCTCTGCTCTCCAGAGTTCTTCAGCTAGAGTCCATCCCTGGTGTGCTGGGTTTCCCCTCATATACCTGAAAAGTATTTTTGCTGATCTCTTTTCATCCAGTTGTTGCTGCTAAGGCCCATCCCATGTGAGTATGCTTATTTTTTCTAAACTACACAGAACATACACTCAATCAGTATTGATTTGGAGCCACTGTATAGAATCTCCAAAGCCAATTCTGACAGGCCTTTGCATATGATCCTGCCAAAATACATCCACTCCAAGCACTATTAGGAAAACAATCAATAAGAAGTCCAGCATCAAAAGCATGCATCCAAAACAAGAGAGAAAGGTCAGTTTAGCAGAACAGCTTTATACTGGTCTGCCCTGTTGCTTTAGTGGGATTGGTTATGTGTTTCTATCGACCTCATTCGGATATAAGTTATTTGCATTGTTCTTTGCAGAGAAAAGACTAGCAACACAGTGGCAGTGCTTTGCAGCCTAAGTCAATCCCAAAAGAAGAAGGGAAAGAATCAACAGATAGATTGCATTGTTTCCAGTGTGTTTGAAAAATGAGAGGGGCTATTCCCTTTTTGACTCATCATTTTCTTTCTTATTTTAATCTGATCTTTTTTCACATTTGCATTTTTTTTGTTTCAACTTTCATCATTTTACTTGAAAAATACCAGAAATTTCCCTAACAAATTCAAATTTTATATTGTGAAGAAGACTGGGGAGTTCCATGTGGGAGTGCGAGATCAAGAAAAATGCAGAACAATTCTAGGTAGCTCTATTTAGAATTCAGCCTCATTCAATTCGATTGGAATTCTTCTTCCCATTCATTCTCTGACATGGGAAAGAATCTATTTTGGGACTAAGATTATATTCAGCATTGCGTGGCATGGTGAGAGCCACACACAGAAACTGTTATTGCCAGATAAGATGTGTAGTGTCAAATGGGAAAATGAAGATGTCAAAGCAAACCCAAAATAGTAAACAGTATATGTTTGTATTTAGGAAGCATAAAATAAGACAAAAATAAATGTTTTGCCTTCAACTGTAGATAACCTTAGCAACGAAGAATAGATTAATGTAGGAAGTGGCATAGATAATAATAACACATTTGATGTAATTGTGTCATTTGGGACAAAGGGACTAGACTAGTAAGTTTCAAATAAGTGTTGCTTTTTCATCCAGTTGCCTGCTTATATTTGTGATCTTGGCTCTGTTTATCATACCAATAAACAGATTTTTTTCAGAACCGAAAATAAAGGACTTTAAGGAAGAAGTTTGTGTGTTGCTTTGCTTAAGTCCTACTCTTGCATTCAGAATCTTGGTTTATTTGCTGATCCCAATCCTTTGCCTGCTTTAATTTTTGGATGTTTGTCAGTTTACTAGTCTCAATTTGCCTTCTTGCTGGAGCATAAGAATTCAATGTGAAAGGAGTGGTTTTTGCGAGCTGTGTTAATAAAAATACAGCTCCTTCTTTCAATTAATCATTATTTTTTTCTCCTTTGACTTTTGAATATGGATTGAAAGGAATACAACAGTACTGAGATTCCAAATTGCAGTTCCCCCACCCCACTCTTGCCCTACAGTTAGCTATTCAGTCTTAGTCCTACTGGGTTGTGTTGCTTTTTTGCACTCCCTTCATGATCTTTCCCCCATTTTTTAATGAAGAAAGAAGTTGGGTTTACATTTATTCTCTGTGCCATCCAGTTCCAGCATGAGGTTGTCTATCTTCTCTTGCTCCACAACCGAAAAGGCCTGAAGAAAGAAAGATTAATCTCTTAAATAGAAGAAATCTGGATAAAACTACCTGGTAAACAACCTTTAGTTTCACTGAAATTTAGTTCTGTAGCACAGCATTCACTGTTTGATTGAACTTCATTGGGGGAAAAAATCTTCTGTCTTTTGATAATAAATGAGGGGAAAGGAAGGCTGGTCACCATTTTCATGCTCCACATTTACAGAATCCGTTTGAATACAATCCATATTATCTCCGCTTCTCTCAAAAATTTAAATAAATAAATAAAATAAATAAATAAATAAACTTGCAGAGGCACAAATGACAAGCAAAAATTACTACCCAGAATTGAATGTTATAGGTTCAGAAGCAAAATAAAACCTTTTACCAGAAAGGAAGGAAGGAAGGAAGGAAGGAAGGAAGGAAGGAAGGAAGGAAGGAAGGAAGGAAGGAAGGAAGGAAGGAAGGATATTGGTGCTTCACTATTCACTTCAATATTCATTTATTGAAAGTAAAATGCAAAAAACTGTTTTTCCCTTACACGATCCAAAGCTCAGGAAGAGAAATGAAGCAATAGTTCCCTCTAATGGAGAAATGAAGTGTCTGTTTCTCAAAAACCAACCAAGCCAAGCCATCACCATCATACCCAGTTTTGCAGTATTTCAATTATACCATCATCGAGCCAAAAATGAATCAGATTGTGACTGCAGTGCTGTCGAAATCTGGCAAAGTCAGAAATTCAGAACTTATTTCAAACTGTTACAAAATCCTTGTATGGAAGTGCAAGGGAGAGAGAGGGGGTGGGCGGGAGGGAGAACACACGTAGAAGCAAAATATGAGAAGATTAAGACTAAAGGGCAACTTACAGAGTTCACAAGAGCAGGGGCAATAGTGCTGTTGATGTGATCCACTGCCTGCAGAACCCCTACAGATGGGGAAAAGATGCAGAGTCACACAGAGGCAGTAAAAAATAAATACAGAGAGATGTGAGTCTATCAGCTTTTCTGAGTCATTTTGGTTTGCAAAAATTTTACACCATAACATCTGCTGTTGTTGCTAGTTCAAAAGCAGGTGGCAGTCTATGTGTACACACAGACACACAAGTAGGCATAAACAACCAGTATTCTCTAGAATTGTTCCATATTGTTTGGTAATTCCAGTTTTAATGCCCCTACCTTTGCCAAGGAATCGAGATTTATCATTGTCACGCAGTTCCAAAGCTTCATAGATGCCTGTGGAGGCACCGCTTGGTACAGCTGCCCTGAACATTCCTGAGAAGAAATCAAAACATGGGTATCTTTCATAGAAATAATAGCTTAGATCAGGGATGTAGAAACTTGGCAACTTTAAGACTTGTGGGAGAATTCTGGGAGTTGAAGTCTGCAAGTCTTAAAGTTGCCAAGGTTGGATACCCCTGGTTTAGACCACCTAAGCAGTGAACTATCCCTTCTGGTTAGAATAGAATAGAATAGAATTTTATTGGCCAAGTGTGATTGGACACACAAGGAATTTGTCTTGGTGCATATGCTCTCAGTGTACATAAAAGAAAAGATATTCTATTCTATCCCTTCTGGTTACATAGCTGCCTTCATATTTTTTTTTAAAAGCAACTTTAAGTATATCATTATTTCTTAAAGACATGGTGAAAAACATGTAGGAAGAATGATTGACCCAGTTATTCTATAAGAAATAGCTGTGTTTCAATTTTCCAAAATTATGGCTACAGCTACAACTATATTACAAATGTAATTACTATACATTACATTAATACAATTGTAATGTAATTAATGCAATTATAGTTGTTTAAATGATATAATTCAAAATGTATCAAACTATCTGTCTTTCTTTAAAATGATTTGAGAATATCTTTCATAATATAACATTCAGGCTCACTGAACTAATGTTCTGGCCTAAACTCTGTCCCAGCCAGGGGTGAAATTTAGCAGGTTCTGATAGGTTCTGGAGAACCAGTAGTGGAAATTTTGAGTAGTTCAAGAACTGACAAATACCACCTCTGGCTGGCCCCAGAGTGTGGTAGGATATGGAGATTTTGCAATATCCTTCCCCCAGGAATGGGGAGGGAATGGAGATTTTGCAGTATCCTTCCCCTGCCATGCCTACCAAGCCACGCCCACATAACCGGTAGGGAAAAATTTTTAATTTCACCTCTGGTCCCAGCCAACAATGTCTGTAAAGATGTATCTATTTTTAAAAATATGCTAAATATATTGCTTCTGCGATGATAGGTACCTATCTCATATAAAGGTTCGTAATAATTTCTTTAATAATTAATTCCAGAAAACTAATATGCCATTTTAAGCATCCCTATAAGTATTTAAGGTTCAGTGTGACCATGGCTACTAGATGCCTCAGAGTTATTTCTGAGAAGATGCAACTAAAAACAGTTCTTCCTCCCTGTGCCTCTTAGTCTTTTGGAGTCTTTGGAAGTGGAATCTTATAAATTATCCAGCCAACAAATAGCTTTAGTCAATGGCCAAGCCTTTGATCATTTCCTTTAAAATTCATTCCTACTTATAGACTTGACCTTTACTTATTTTTTCTTATTTACTAAGTTTTTATAGCTCCCAATCTTCTACTTCATTTCTGTTCTTATGCAGACCTTTCACTTGTTTGAAGAGCATTTTACTTTTTCTGCTTTCTTTTTTTATATCATTAACATTATTTATCATAGTTGGGAGGTGGCTAGAAAATATGAATGTTCTTACTTGGCTGTTTACTGTCAATCCTGAAGCTGACCTGGCCGAAGCCATCTTGGAGCTTCAGTGCTGCCATACTGCAGCGAGGGATAGGGAGGAGGGATTAGAGATAGCTGGGGTTGTGTGGTCAAAATAAAATACTTTCTCTTGGGAACCAAGGATGTTCTCACACCTGGCCAAAGGAAGGAAGAGTGATGTCACACACCAGCAGACGCTTCCTTGATTGGGCCATGTGACTGATTGTTTGGGGTTGAGGGGAAAACTTTCACTTTTAATTAGGTGAAAACCAAGGGGCCCTTCAGAGTTGGTTTTCACCAGATATGCGCCACTATGATATTTACAATAAAGCTATTCTTTGAGGAATCCATCTGCCTTGGAGTTTTTGCATGCAATGGATCTATTACTTGGAATCCTGACATTTACTCTCTGACATATTTTGCTTCCTTTTATCTGATTTTGGTATTCTATTTCTCCATCTTTTCAAAACATAGACTAGTCTTTTCAAAGCATAGACTATGTTTTTTGTCACTATTGTTATTGTCTTTCTTTCCCTTCATTTGCTTTAATTTCTTTTTTTTTAATCCAAGGTCTCTTTTATAGAAGACTTTAGAACAGTTCCAGACGGTGGTTCTAGAATGCATATCATCTGCATATAATTACAGAATGTAAGTTAGCATGTTGATTTTCTTCCCACTTGATTGCAAATTGATTCAAAGTGTAACATTTCAATTTTGTGATTTGAGGCCCTGGAGTTCAATGAAATTTGGGATCAGGATGATCTTCTGCTAACAGGAACCCTTGCAACCTGCATGTTCTGCCTTGAGGCTCTTTTTCCTTGCTCCAGCTTTGAAGCTCCAAAACACCATAGGTAAAAGGAGCAGCTTCTATTTCTGGTTTCTTTCAGGTTTTATTTTATGCCTTCTTTTCTAAACTCTTTCATAGTTAACATTTTTGTGTGATTTGTGAATTCTGTTTCTTGTAATGATCTCAGGAATTGGCAATCTTTGATATTGTAGACACATCTGGAATTTATGGGCATGTTATGGGCACTGTTACAAAATGGCTGCTGTGGAAGGCTTATCCGTTCACAAAATGGCTGACTAGGTGACTATGGTTAGTCACAAACACTACTTTATTACAAGAGAAATGGAAGAAATTACTACTTAAGGTTTATATCACCACACTGCTTACATTTGCTCTACATAATCTCTGCTTTTCTTTCTCTGGATGAATGGTGGAACTTTATGGGATGGGCTTTATACCATATAGAGGCAGAAAATTTCATCAATTTAATCTTTCTAAGTAAGATTTGACACTATCACTGTTCTCATGCTTATGAACTTTGATTGGAAGCTCATGAAATTCCCTGGAAGTATAAATAGTATCTTCCTACTTTTTTATGTTTTCCCATCACTTCCATCTTTTTGCCTTTTGATTACTAATACTAAGAATCCCCTAACAGAAAGCATTCCCATGGGGCTTGAATAAAAACTAGAGTAGACTGAATGTCTGTTGGCCCGGTCTGATGGATGCATGGGCTGGCCTGAGCATCAAAATTAGCATCTTGCCAAAGAAGAAATACTATGACTTTTTTAAACTTCCAAGTATGAAAATCATGAATTTCAGATCAATTTCAGAGGTCTAAGTATGCATGTAAATGTAAGAATTGTTATTTTATCTTCTTCTTTTTGCTTCATACCCTCCCACTATTTCAGGAATTTTCCTTTCCTTTCTCTCTTGGCTCTAGTAGTGGGAATTAATAAGTGAGCACAGCTAAAACTGAACTGCTCAGATTCTCAGTGAGGCATTTGATAGGGATGGGAGGAAAAATGAAATACTGTTCAATCCTTCTGTTATTTAGGGTTGGTAACACCTGACCTTTCCAGCTCACTTCCTTTCAGTAAAACAAATCCATTAGCTCAATGCATGGGCTACAGAAAAAAATGCAAACTGCTTCTTCCTTGTCAGTTTGTACCTTTTGAGGTATACAAATCCACCTCAACAGTTGGATTCCCACGAGAATCTAGGATCTCCCGAGCACGAATCTCCTCAATAGACATTGTGGAAATGGGATTTCCTGGGGAAGAATAAAGATAGAAAGCCCAAGAAGAGAATGTAAGACAGAGTTAGCTTTGAAATTTTCATCTTATGATCTTTCACATCCCTGTTCCCATCAAAAAGCCCCTCAGTTAGAAATAGAATTTAAGTGTACAAACAGTGTAGAGTGTGAAGGATAAAATGGAGGTAGTTGGTAATGCCATAAAAGTCTTAGATTGTGAATACAAGTATGACATACAGCCCTGGCACTTAAAAGTAGCTGGTGCAAATTTCTAAGGTGCATTTAGGCTGAAGGCGTATCTCACAATCTTGCAGCTGCTGTGCAGATGAGTCAGCCAGCCCGAATAGAACACTCTCATTCCCTACCATCTGATTTTGGAAAAGCTACAGCAGGTCATTTGCTTTTCTGGTAATAAGACCCTCTCAGTCAGAAGTCTTTTCTTTAACTCTTCAATTTAAGGACTCCCTGGGAGAAACATACTCTCTGTTCTTCCTATTCAGATGTTTCATGATTTTGTTCCTGGCATTGAACAAACACAACTGTAGTTGTATCCTTGGGAACAATAGCACAAATGAAAGATTGTGTCTCTTTCCTGGTAGTCCAGGACTTGAGAGGGGCACCTCTCATTTAGGATAGGCAACCAAGGATATGGCACAGATTTGTAGCATTATCTTTGGCTGGAGCAATTTCTTCAAAGAGAAAGACATTTTATATAGGCTTGGAAGTAGTTACACTTTTTTGGCTGGGGGGGGGATTGCCTGTACCCTTGGGAGAAAAGTAGCAGTGCTTCCAATGTCTTGTGTTTATAATATGTGCACACCTGTTCTGCGGGCTGCAGTCTTACAACAAATTGCAGTCTCATAACAGCAAGACATGGAAATGATACAGGTACCATATTGGCATTGGAAGGAAGGAAGGAAGGAAGGAAGGAAGGAAGGAAGGAAGGAAGGAAGGAAGGAAGGAAGGAATTCCCTGCTGTGTTTTCTTCAGAGGGCGTTTGCCTTTGCTTCTGACCATGGTTGCAAAGGTTTTAATGTCTATTTTTCTGCTGAGTCTGCTGACTTCATCTTGCTCCAGCTCCTGAGGCAAATTTGTCTTTAGTGTTCAGGGTGCTAATGTAGGATTTTATTCTGACATCTCCAAAAGTAGCCTCAAGCCTATGAATTCTGTTAGGTTTTGTCACTTTGGAAGGCAATCAGGTAACTGGTAGTAACAGATGTAAAGGTAGAATGGGGATCGACAATGGGGAAAGCACCTGCCATGCTGATATTCTGCTTGACATGAGGATGGATAGTATTGGGTGGATCGTATTTTGACTCAAGGGCAGGAAAAAACCAGAGACCTAGCTGTCTGCCACAAATGGCTGATATCTATTTCATCACAGACCGTGCAGTTAATGTTTCCAGATATTATACTGTTAGTAGAATGTGCTTTCTTCTACTTTTATATCATCTCAAAAAGAGAATAGGCAGCTGAAAATGAGGAGGTTGGATTTATTTGAATTCAAGAATCAGAAGGCTTTAAAAATAATTTATTTCCACTTGCTTTAGTCTTATTTCTATTCCCCTCCAATCCTACAACTTCCTTTAGAAAATGATGCTGTAAATTTAGACATGAACTGCTTAGATCACATACCAATTGGTTCTTAAGGTCTCGTGCCATAGGCTGATACTGTTAAGACACTTTCTACTTCTAACCCTAACTTGAAAAAGCACAATAAATTCTCCGTAATGGGAAAATTTCCCTTCCAAAGTATTTTCCTTTGCTATCAAAGAGAAGTATGTTAAAACTAATGGCAAACGTATAATAGAACCCAAGCAAATTTTAATCTAGTTTAAAAGCTAATATGGCTTTGCTGTATCACATCTTCAACCTATCAAGTCCAGTTGTTCTTTATTTTCTTGGTAGCCAGCTATATGCTTGTGGGAGGCCTCAGCGTAGGATGTGAATACAATAATATCCTGCAGTTCATGTTCCCTAGTAGCTGAAGAATAGCTATTTGGCTACTGTGGTTTCTCCAAACAGTAATGGAAATTGTATTTTGATGTAGTTGCAGATTCTTTGTCAAAATTCCTCATTCAATGCAATGCAATTTTTATAAATGAAGTAACAATGAATGACTTGAAATATTTGGATTCTAGCAGTACACAAATTAAGGTGCATTATGCTATATGAGGCATGACCAATATATCAGAGGTGTCACTAGGCAAAAGTAATGACATTTATCACAGCGGATTAGAGATGGAAAATCCAGATTTGGACTTCATGGCAGAATCTATTCAGGATGGTGACCTGTACAAATCCTATTAAAATAAAGAGGAGCTATGCTAAGGAAAGTAGGACAGTTTACTACATAGAATTTGATTAGGACTTTCCTATGAATTCCTTTATGGTTTCACATTCAACTCACCTTTTAGTACTGTTAATCCACCACAGGTTTGCTCCATTATATTAATAACTGTTATATGCTACTTTTGTGGCATAAAACTAAATTTAAGTATAAATTTAACTGTAATTAAAACTAAAAACCAGATTATTCTCAGTTCACTTCTGGCCAAAAAGAAATTCGAAATCTTCTGGTTCTCTGCAAGAAACTCCAGATCTCTACAATTCTTGAAGATGGGTAGTTTCCTGCTGATAAGTACCCCTATGTTGGTCTCCCTTTTCATCTGGTAGACCACCCATCTTCAAAATGGCTACCTAGCTCTAGACAGTAGCAGGAGACCATAAATTTGGCCACCTCTCCATCTAAGCAGTTTTAAAGCCTTATGTGAAAATGTCCTTGCAAGACAAAACATTAATATTCTCCTATATCTTGTTTTATAGTTCTTTAATTGCATTATTTTGAATTTATACTGTGCATACTTCTTGATTGCAGTGATGTGGAGGTAACAGTGGCCTTTCCAGGTAATGCCATTATTGTGTAGCATCCAAAGTGGTTGTGTGTGTGTTACCATCATTTAACAGGACATGTGCTCTTTGCAAGGATTGAAATCTTCCCAGGCAACTCAAATCCTATACCATGAATAATTATTTATTATTCAGCATGTTTACAAGTTGAGACATTTGGCTCTTGTTCTTCTAGCTCTACAAATGTTATTCCTAAATTTTGAGATTGATCAGAACCAAACCTACATGTTTTGAACTGTTACTTTACAATGTAAGAATAAGAACAGTAAAGACTAGGGGCAAAAGTTGCTTTCTTAAATGAATTTTAGCTACCTCTAAGGTCTGGGTGCATTTTTCCATTTTTTCTGCATTTATAGAATAGACAAGATATTCACAGCTTTGCCTCTGATAAAAATGAAATTCCTTCTGTCCCAGCGTGTGCGGTTTAACTGGGGAGATGAAGAATATAGCAACTTATTTTCAGTGGATGTATTTATTTGCTATGAAGCGTAGCTTCCTCGTTTAAACATTTCAGGTGGCAATTTTAATTACACTTATTTGGAAGTAGGGCATACTGAACTTAACTGTTTTTATACCTCAGATGATCTATACACATTCCATTATTCTCTCAGCTCCTTGGAGGAGCCAAATGCAGCTAGCATACATAAATACAGTATGTACAAATAAATTACTAGTAGAGCTAAGCAACTCCTCAGGATTAGTGCCTTACTATAAAGAAAATTTTAATTTTTCCTTGCTGCATGTGTTCTTATTTTTAATTAAAAAGGGTCTTTACCACTCATGGTATTTACATTTTATCTGAACAATTTACATGTTATAGATGCAAGATAGGTGTTTGACCAGAGATACCAGAAATCACACAGAGGAGCTCTCATGCCTAAAACAGGCACACATTTATTGTAAAAACTACAATTCCTTCATGAATCTCAGAGCATCTCCCACATAATTCTTCCTCGGCTCCAATCCAGGTCTCATAGAGAGCTAGGCCTACTCTTACATCCCTATAAGATTGTGTTATGTGTCTTCTGACCATCTCTAATATTCTGAACATAAAGCTGTCAAGGATACAAATGAAGTGTTCAGAGAAAAAAACCAGCCAATTGCTTCATTAGCATGAAAGCAGGGATCTACCCATTCTTATCAAAAGCCCCAAAAGTGGGCAAATCCAGAAAAGAATGCAGAATTCAGTTTTCTTCCTTCCCAGTGAAATCTCCTTCCAATAGTTAATTGACTTGCCTCCTTGCTCAACCATCCCCTTCTTGCCTGGTGCTAAACTGTAATTTTTTAAAGCAATGACTATAATCTGAAAGGAAACTAAGAATGATGAAGCCATATTACCCTTTGGTGTCATCAGGAAGATATTTATGGACATTCCTCTACCTGCACCACAGTGATGCAGATGCCAGGCTACAGAGCGGATTGAAAGCCACAATAGGTCTAGGAAAGAGAGACCTATGAGACTGGGGATGATGAAGGCTGATCTGGAACGGGCAAATGAAAAGACTAAGCATATAGTATAAACTGTGGCAGAATTACGTTTTCGCTCTCCTATCCATTTTAATCCATAAAACTAGCAGTCACTTTGCAAGAAAAGCCCTCAGGGTCTTTAAGTGTCAGTCATTAAGGCTGGGATTTTCTGGCCCATGAAAGTATATATTCCCCTCCCACCCACCATTCTGACCTGTTATCCCAGGCTGCCACTCTGAGATGGCAAGATTCAACTAACTCAGAAATTTCTCTGTTCAAGTATCAGGAAATTATTTCTTCTCTACATTCTGTCATGTATCGATCACCATCCATATTGAGGATTCCATTAGTCTCAGCATTTCTTTGGCAGAGTCCAAAGTAACTCAATCTAGAATTGAGCAATCTAGAATTCTCCGTTCACCAGTCCTATTGATATACTTGAGTCATTCCAGTACTGATTGAGGTTAGAACATTTTATTGGTTTGTATCTTCTGCTTTGATCCCATCCTTCAAAGACTCTTAGATTCAGAAAAGCTAGATTTATTCAAGCTGCTTTCCTGACCCCCAGTCACATTGGTCCTCATTCTTCAGTTCCTTCCACCATCTCTCTCTTTCCTATTCTCCCACACAAGTCCTTTCCAAACCAGCAGTAAGAAAAACCAGAGCCACCAGGAGCAGTTTGGTTCTGAAAAGAGGTCAGGCTCAGATAAGCAGGGATAAGGATTGGCTAAGGAGGGGGAGAAGGAGACACAGTTGAGGAGCCCAAGAAAGCCACGGGAAGCTGTTTGAATGTTGTTATGTCTGCATCGACTGCAGCTCCAGGCTTTCAGATAAGGCATTGGTCGCACGAAAGCCATCCACATCTTCCTTTTCCCAGATGCCAGCAAAAAGATGGAAAGCTTAAGATGCACCATCATCTTAAGATGGTGCAATAAGAGATTATCAGGCTGCCATTGCTTTCCTTTCAGGATCCCAAAGAGGAACACAGGTGTCCAATGTATCACTGTGTCAATCATAGTTGTGGTACAGTCTGCAGTGGCACCATCTATTTGCCTATAGCTGGTGATAATGGGAAAACTCAGCTTGATCCCGAGGGTGAAAAAGACTTGTCAGGTTCCCTGCACATCTCTGTTAAGGACATATCACTTTTTTTGTCCCCAACTCTCAACTCCACAGTTCTGATCAGGTATCACAAACACAACATCCAGAGAGAGGAATTTGCAGCCACCAAAGGTGAAACAGAAAGCTCAGAAGGTCATGTGTTAGAAAGCTAACATGAAAAAAAAATCAGAATGGCAAAAACAATATTTGTAATGTTTAAGGGAGTAATCTTAAAGAGGTAATTGCTGAGAACCAGGGTTAATTAAGTTACTGGGAGTGGGGAGACAAGGGAGATACAGGGATGGCACTTACCCTCCTAGTGCAGTGCTGCTAAGAGGAGTTAGATGGTGAGCTGAAAGATGCAGGACTTGAAGGGAAGCTTCTGTATCCTCTGAGCCAGTAGCTGGATGAGCAGCAACAGCAGCAGTGGTGGGATAGTGCCGCCCCTGATAGGGCCAGAATGGCAGCATGTGACCTAGAGCCGGCGATGAGTCAGGATTTCTAGGGAGCTTTGCAAACAGCACGTAGAGGATGGAGCGACTCGGGAAGGGAGGGGGAGATAGTGCTGCAGAAATGGGATGCCAAAAGCTTTGCCTTGCTTCACCAGACTCTTTTTTTATTGAAATGCTTCAATCACAACTTATTTGAAAGAACAGACAACCATCCACAAATGCTATCCACTATGGTTCCATCCAGGAACTATGCAATACTCTTCTGTTGTGATATGCCAAGATTAGTGCTAACTGGGTCAGAGCTGTACAACACATGGAAGAAGACTCTGAAAGGCAGCTTACAGCTCTTACTCCTTTCCAGGGACTTACATATACTTATCACTCAGTTGTTAAATCTTCTTGAGTGGTGTCTTCTGCTTCCTGAAAAATATGAGGAAAAAGAACAGGCTCAGAGTATTTCCAAATGAGGATCTTAGAATGGCAAAGCATACTCTAAGTATACAGGCTGCATCAGAAGCGAGTTGTTTTCCATAACTATTATCATAATAGCCCAGATAGTAAATAGGAACAACATAATCTTCAGAGACACTCTCCTTGGCAAATTCTGTTAGAAGTACCAAGAGTATCGGCTCCTATTAATCTGGATATTCCACTTCAAAGAGGCATCCACAGTGAATTATTTGTCTTTTATTTTTGTACAATTCTAGGGCATATTGTGGATTTTACAAACAATAAACAATGAAGTACCTTTGTTTTAAGCAGGTATGATTTTACTCATTTATACCTTGGGTGAAGATACTGTTGGAATAATGGAATAATCAAACTGTTTCCTACACATTTGTCTTAGTACAATTTCAAAGTTTTGTAAGATAGGAACAGTGTCCATATATTACTGTATTTGATATTCAGTTATGTTGCCTGTGCTGAAGAATCTTCTTGCACATTTTATTTTGAGCTACTGTTTATCACCTTTATTGATTCTTTGTATTCAACCCACATCCTTGTATATTTCTGTGGTATCTTTACTTAGTAAGACTCTCAATACCTTCTTTATAGATATCATATCCTTTGCTCAATGTGGCTGCACCACAGTTTTATAAAATGACATTATCAGTCATTTATTTTTTCAGTGGTTTCCCAATATCTATTTGGTTCCTGTGCTTTTTTTTTTTAAATGCACCTGTAAATCTTCTGCTATATAGTATAGAAAGCACCATCTACTACTTGCTTTCAGTTCCATAAACTCTTTTATGGAATGATTTATTCTGTTTTCCAAAGGTCCCTTTAGAGCCAGTGACATTGCAGAATCCAGAATTTTATCCATGCAACAACAGAATCTTTTGATTCCAGTATATTTGTATTTCCTTAAATTTGATGTTATTTTTCTCTTCCTGTGTCTCTGCCAACTTTGCATTTGTTTACAAATTTCCGAAGGAAAGTCATAACAATATGCTGCATAAAAATATAACATATGCTGGAGAATTTTAAAAACCACTGTAAATAATTTATTATGATATTAAGCTTTTGTAGGCTAAATCCCCTCCATCAAATGTAGGCTTTCAATTAAAATAGATTTGTATTGCAACAAATTTATGCCATAATGGACTACTGTTAAGGATTAAGATAATATAAAATGTAATATAGTTCATGAGAGCTATCCAGATGCACCATTAAAGACTAAGCAACTACACAAAATAGTTTAACAACCCTAGCAAGAAACGTTATTATCAATATAGAATTCATCTCCCTCCAGTGCTCATAACATATTCTCCCTGTGCCCATTCTCAATTATGATCCATATGTGGCACCATTGTCAACTTAAAAGAAAAGCATCTAAGGCAGTTGTAACAAAATACAAAAGGGCTGGATCTTTTATATTTCGCATTCTTCTAATCAGAAAAAAAAATATTTTTCCTTGGCTCACTTCAAGCTCCTTCTCTCTCTCTCTTTCTTTCTGTAACTCCAACTCTTCTTCCTTTCGCCTTTGACGTATATCTGCAGCCTCATTGCGTTCTTCTTCCTCAAAGAAATCTTTATCAAGGCGCTCCAGGTTTGGGAGCAAGACCAGGGCTTCTAGACGGTATTCCGTCTCATCAGAACAAGGATTTTCTAACAAGACCAGGGCTCGTAACATGGGCAGCACTTGTAACTTTTCCAATTCCTGTACTTGTGCAATTGCATTTCCCCTGCAGAAATGGGAAAGAGATATCTGCCTTACAAAATATCGCTATTAGGAAAATAATAATTTAAAGAAAGCAATAATTTCAGAAGAAAATGGGAAGAATAAATGGCCTATTTAAAAAGAAGAAATAAGTGTTTTTCTGAATTTAAAGTGTTTCCTTTGTTAGCCTACTTTACTTGTACAATCATTTACTTTTATAAGACATCTGGTGTCAGAATCTTCCCATTAAGCTATTAAGCTATGGTCATAAAAAGCTATTCTTAGCACAGGACATTTAAATTTAAGTTATTAATAGTAACGGTAAACAAACAATCACCACCTAGGACCAATTGGGATCAGTAGGAATTAATAATGATTGTGAAGTACAACTGTTTAAAATACAAATCACACTATTCAGATAGAGTTTGTTTGTTTGTTTTTGTTTGTTTTTTGTTTGTTAAATGTCTTAGAAATTTTAAAAGTCTGTGGGCTGCTACTATTTATTTTCTACAAATCTAACATCTTTATATCAGTGTATCTTATATCAGATCCTATTAGTGAGCTGTAGAATTGTCTACAATCACTGAATAATCATTGTACTGATGTAACTATATTGAGAGCAAGCTTTATATTGCCTCAATGATGTTTGACTGTTGCTAGGAAGGTGTTAGAAGTCACTAATGGGAATATGCTGTGATTATATTTTGTGATGCGAAATAGGAGTTACTGTAGTTGCAAGTAAAACTCTTGATTTCCATTGACCTTAACAACAAATATCATTTATTATTATTTTTGTAATTGCTATATAAATTAGATGCCTCCTCTGTGCCCTTGCCTCATTTCCTATCTCGTTTGGGGGATGAGGATGGGGCATATATAAAATTTCCTCTTATTTTTCCTGTGGGAATGAATGTGACTTACTGGTAAACTAGAATCCATTGTCCACACTTTATATCCAATAATTTAACTACAACCATGTAAGATTGTCTGTGTTGCTGTGATCTAATACAATTAATAGGAGTAATGTTCTAGTACATTTTTAAAAAAAATTAAAAATTGATATTTATTAGGAAGACATGGTTTAAACAACCATGTCATATTATTCTCTTTATTTCCAAGGTGACTTTGATATTCGATACAGAAGCCCACATACCGTAGGTTGAGGTACTGAAGAGATTTCATGTTGCTTGAGAAACCATCCAACACTTCAATTAGATTGTCACGCAAGTGTAGAGTTGTGAGTTGCTCCAGATTTTCCAAGCCCTCTAGACGACTAATAGTATTCTGAGCCTAAAAAAAGAGGATATTGTAGGGTATGCTGTAGAGAACGGAATATCAGAGTTGAATCGAAAGTACATTCATCCAATCATAAGGAATAAGAGACCTTATAAACCAGTCATGTGTTTGCAATTAATTTTAGGGATATCATTTTCCAAACCTTACCTGGAAAAAAGGAGAAAATTGAGGGACAGATGGATTGCCTGCATTCAATCTAAATGCTATAGATTCTATGGCTTCAGAATCAAGTCAGCATTTGCCTCTGTCTCCTATAAATCTTTTTGTTACATTTTGCCTGATTAAGAGTCAAGAATATCTTGACAGTTTGCATACTACTGTGATCTCAAGTGTAATAAAGATATTGCCCTAAGATGAATAAATATGCAAGAGCACAATCACATTCTTGACACATGATGTATCACAAATTTGAATCATCACTAATGTTCCCTCCCTTCTATATTCCCCAGTGATCAATTTTAACACTGGCATTTTGTTGTTATTGTTAATTTAATTTCACGATTATGCTGTTTCTTTCGTCAAGGAGCCCAGCATGATTTCTGTCCTCCCACTCTTTTTTTATCCTTACTATAACACTGTTAGACTGCTGAGAATGTGGCTGCTTCATTCAGTGGGCTTTATGGGAACTAGAATGGGAATCTGAACCCAGATCTGTGGACTTCTTTGTAAAATCATTACAGTCATCAACAGAAATTAGAGACTGTGCACTAACATTGGACTGTAATTCTACATGTTAATGATTGAAATCATATCCACTTTGAAATACAAAAGCTCAGACTATGCAATTTAACACATCTTCTGTTTAACTATATTACCCTGCCACAATCAGGTATAAACTGTGTCTTCGAAGCTGCTATATATATTGCAAGGAAAACTTGGAAAAATTTATTTTAACAAGGCAAAAAAGGGAAGATTTTCATTTGCATGCGCTACCTTTCACATCATCAGAGTTTCTCGAGCTTCTTTTTTTTTTATTTGCATTTATATCCCGCCATTCTCCAAAGACTCAGGGTGGCTTACACTATGTTAGCAATAGTCTTCATCCTATTTGTATATTTATATACAAAGTCAACTTATTGCCCCCAACAATCTGGGTCCTCATTTTACCTACCTTATAAAAGATGGAAGGCTGAGTCAACCTTGGGCCTGGTGGGACTAGAACCTGCAGTAATTGCAGGCAACTGTGTTAATAACAGACTGTCTTACCAGTCTGAGCCACAGAGGCCCTTCTCTGTAGCCTCTATAACTATATCACTCTGTAGTGTAATTATGTACACAATTACCATATCTAGTTTGATATAAAGCGAAAAGGATGTTTGAAGACAAGTTCCCTTACCAGGTACAGGTTTTTGAGTTTGGGCAAGTAGATTCCAGCTGTAGACTTTAGACTGTTTCCTCGCAACTCCATTGTGTGCAGTTTTGACAGGATATTTGGATTCAGTTCTGATAGTACCTCAATCGCATTGCCTAGATATGAGAACAATAGGCAGTGATAATTAATTTGTCCAGGATTCTTTTTCTGCAAAACATAAAGGGAGACATTTTTCTCTAGATTCAGGGGAATCCTTGAGTGTATACCCACTCACCTCTCAGGTTAAGGCTGGCCAAACGTGGGTGGCAAATGCCAATAGTGTCTTTGATGTGGTTGTTGGCAAAGCTTGCAATCTGCAAGTAGGGCAACTCTTCTATGCTGGCACTGGTTAACCGATTATTATCTACTTTCAGCCACAGCAAATGTCTGAGAAATGCCAATGGAGAGAGGTCACGGAGCAAATTGTCTGACAAGTCTACATACCGTAGATGGATGAAATTATGGATGAATGTGATATCTGTCAGTTCCCTGTCACAAAATGAGAAAAATTACATTATTCCCCAATTATCAGTTTTCCAGTGCCTTCCCTAAACATTTCTATTCCATAAAGAAGTGGAATAACAGCTCATGGAAAGGAGACAAAATTCTTAGAAAAGTAAGAGATATTTCTGTGCACTTACTTTTCTCTAACTTCTAATTTCACAAAGGCATGTGCAAGGCCATTGCCAGTTTTACATAAAAGTGAGAGGCCTTCCTTCATCATCTCTTCATTGAGAGAGGTTGAAACTTGAGGCTGTGGGGAAAAAAGCACAGTCAAGAAAAGATACAAGAAAACATCAAGTCACAGCAATCATTTTGTATGATGAGGCAATAGTTATTTTTTTCACACATTTCCTTCTACACTTTGCATGCCTTCCTTTGTGTGCATGTGGTTGATGTCTTCTTCACTACAGCAGACAAGCTGGGGAATGAGGGAGAGAGAGATAAAAAATTCAGGGTAGAGATGAGTGAACTATGGGTTGTAAGCTGACAATTTTATTTAAAATCAGCATCCATTATCTCACTCAGAGATGTACATACATTTACTTTATTTCTAAAAAGGTTAGCCTGTTCAATATTTCTTCTTTTTTGTCGGGAATTTTTTGTTTTACACATTTTTAAAATAGAAGCAGCTTTAGAAAGGGAACTTGTGATATCTTTTGCAAAGAGCATCTCACATAGGCTATGTTAAAAGCTACATTAAGTTCTTTTAAATTGCATTGACTTTGATGGGCAGAGAAAACATTTTCTAGTTTTAATGTAATTTCAATAAATTGTTTACTGCCTGGATTGAGGTGCTGTATAAATTCCATGAATGAATAAAGGAATTGTGTTTTATATATTTTTGAAAAAAATGCAATAAATATTAATATGCTTTACCTCTTCCTCTTCTTCATCCCCTTCCCTTTCTCCTTCCCCTTCTACCTCCACCTCCCTTTCTTCTTTCTTTTCTTCAATTTCTTCTTCAGTATCATTTTCATCATCAGGTTCCTCATCTGACATTTTCCAGAGTTAATGCTTTCAGGCTATAAGAATAGAATAGAATAGAATAGAATAGAATAGAATAGAATAGAATAGAATTTTATTGGCCAAGTGTGATTGGACACACAAGGAATTTGTCTTGGTGCATATGCTCTCAGTGTACATAAAAGAAAAGATACGTTCATCAAGGTACAACATTTACAACACAATTGATGATCAATATATCAATATAAATCATAAGGATTGCCAGCAACAAGTTATAGTCATACAGTCATAAGTGGAAAGAGATTGGTGATGGGAGCTATGAAACGATTAATAGTAGTGCAGATTCAGTAAATAGTCTGACAGTGTTGAGGGAATTATTTGTTTAGCAGAGTGATGGCCTTCGGGAAAAAACTGTTCTTGTGTCTAGTTGTTCTGGTGTGCAGTGCTCTATAGCGTCGTTTTGAGGGTAGGAGTTGAAACAAAGTAAATAACAAAGATTATAAGTGATTTCTAGCAACTGGTCAGAATCTTATTTCAGTTGAATATGAGCAAACTTGGTGTCAGTATTGGTGAGAAGGGCAAAATGTTCTCATTTGAGGATACCATTATAGAAGGTGGGAGGGAAATGCTTTTAGGAAACATCCTATGTTTCAACTGGTCTTTTAGCATAGTGTCCTTTTGAAGACCTTTTAAAACATCTTCCAGGCAGCTGTCATCTTATCTTGGTCAGAATCCTCAGAAAAATCTGTTGGAGCCCAACAAGAGGGTTGAAGTGACAATTTTGAGGCCAACTAGGACATAGTAAGGCAGGTAGATAAAAAAAATAATAATCAAGGACTTCACCGGGCATGTTTCAAATAGTCTGTCAGCAAAAGAGAAACGGAAGCCCTTGCACCCACCTGCTCCCCCTAAAAAGGAGAAAAACGTCAGATGCACTTTATTACGTACCGTGGGCAGAAGCTGCACCGGTTGAAATTCTCTCTATTGTTGCTGCCCACCTTTTGTGCCTTTAGCGTCCGTCCCTACTATCGTAAAAACCAAGGCAACCACCCCTGGCCCTTTAGCTCCACCTTGTGCCCAATTCGCGTTCCCTCAACTCTCCAAGCAGCAGTACCTAAACAGTTACTACGGTACTATCCATTCCGAGTAGCTGACTCAGTGCAAGACTTAGCCGCTAAATGTGGAATACTTAGTTGCTAGGGCAACTCCGGAGGAGGCGGGCACTGTCATCGCGGACGCCTTTACCTCTCCGACAGCCGCCGAATGACTGCCAGGTTTTTCGACAGGGCGAAGGCGGCTGGAAGAAAGCGCGGGAGAAGCGGATTGGATGAGAGCCGCGAGATTTGCATAAAGCGTCCTAGGGGAGCCTCCGAAGCTGTGTTCCTTAAGTTTGGGGAATTCTGAGAATTGAAATCCACAAAAGTTGCTTAAGCGGGAGAAACCCTCCTCCAAGGAGTCAGAAGAAGCGAAGCAGAGCCGGGTCGACAGTAAGTGATGGGGTGCAAAAGACAAGAAATAACAGGATGTCCACGCTGTCACTTTGGACGTAAGAGACTGGATAACCATTTGTCTGAATTGGTATAGGGTCCCCTGCTCGAGGAGGGGGTTGGGCTAGAAGACCTCCAAGATCCCCTTCCAACTCTATCGTTCTGTGTTCTATGTTCTTCATTCAGGGTACAGTACAGTAATCTTTTTCACATGTACAGTGTTTATTTATCACTGTTCTGTGCCACCTTTTGTCAAATTTATTCAGTAATGCTAACATCTTATCTCATATGAATGCTGTCACTGTATTTATTCTGCCAGTCTTTCAATCCCCTGTGCCTTCGCTATTTTATTTCCCTCTGACTTCTATAGCTTCTTGGCTGCCTGACTAACTAACTTATAGATGCATGACAAATAAGGTTCATGAGGATCAATTACATCTCCCCTCATCAATAGAGACTTATGTGATAATAAATTGGGGTGCTTTTGAGAGAATATACTAAATTGTAGTGACTGATTCATCCACACTGCCACAGGTTTACACTAAAGGCTGAACCAGCATAGCAAATCAATTGAACAAGCCAAAGAGCCATAGCATTCCAAGTTGCTTTTACCGCAGCATGGGCTTTTGTCAGGCTTTTAATTCATTTTAGTATTGCTTTTAATGAATTCTGGTGCACTTTTTATTTTGCATTTATTTTAATGCAGAATACTACCTGGAACACTTAGATGAATTAAGTAAATAACCTCATTAGACTAATCTAACATGCCTGTCACTTGGCAAGTGTCCTGTATTAGGAGTAAATTAAATAAAGTGCACTTAATTAGATAGATACAGAAGGTTGGGTGAGGAAGGAGGCTGGGTGTCCTATGAATGTATAATACGCATGTTGGGCTACAAACCATCAGTTATTGGTTCTTGATTTCAGCTTGCAGAGGATTTGGTGCAGAACAGAGCATAGTGCCATCAGGTGAATGAAGCAGCCCTTCTTGCTCAATCTCTAAAATTGCTACCATTAAATTGCAAGTGATTGGGGAACTATGTCCTCAGCATGAACCAAACATTTGCTTTGCTCCTTCTACAGCAGTCAAGGGTCACAGTGAGTGAACACTGACATGGTGAAATCATTGAAATGGGCAGGTGAAGAATTGTGACTTAATTATGTTCATTTGGACCAGGAAGGGTCGACCTTCCTCACAGAAACATGCTTTTCTGGCAAAATTTTTGCTATTTCTTGATTATCTACCATCAAAAATAGGAAATATGATTTCTGGGGAGAGTGGATAGTCTGGAGATTGAAAACACTAGTCTGGTGATGGCACCAAAGACTGTGTCTCCATTTCTATATTTTGGGAACTCCTCTACTCGATTATCATAAGACAGAGGTATCAAACTCAAGGCCCATGGGCTGGATCCAGCCGCCCTGGAAACAGCAAAGGACCGGCCTGTGGTGCCCCTGCCAGTGAAAATGGAGCTCGGGAGGGCTGCGTGCGATCTTCCCAGGCTCCGTTTTCGGCTGTGACAGCCTCCTGCACTCTTCTGCCAGCGAAAATGGAGGTCTCTGAGTTCCGTTTTCACTGGCAGAGGGCTACAGGAGGCCATCATGGCTGAAAATGGAACCTCGACGAGTGACATTGAGCTGGCCACTCTGGCCACGCCCACCCCAACCCCAACCCCCAACCTCGGACCACTCCGAGATCAAACAGAACTGGATGCAGCCCTCAATGAAATCGAGTTTGACACCCCTAGGTGTCCCATAGGATGTCTCTCCCCTGCTCTTTTGCTAAAAATAGATTTTGCTGCGTGCCCCAAAGAGTATGTCAATGAAGTAACAAAAGACAGAAAACGTACTGGTAGTAAGGTTACATCTAGAAAACAGGTAATTGCACTCTTGAGAAATCCAATACACTTAGGTAGCAGATACTTCTGCAACATACATAAAAATCCTTCCTAAAAGCTAAATATGTAAAGCTAAGTACGTCAAAGATAAAATGCTGGGCACAATCAGGCATAACTCCAGAGGGCTGAACAGGTATTTTATCCAGTGCTCGGGACCTAAAGGTTGGCTACACCATCTAGAACAGGGGTGTCCAAACTTGGTCCCTTTAAGACTTTTGGACTTCAACTCCCAGAGTCCCTCAGCCAGCAAAGCTGGCTGAGGAACTCTGGGAGTTGAAGTCCAAAAGTCTTAAAGGGACCAAGTTTGGACACCCCTGATCTAGAATCTCAATGAAATGAAGACTTATTTCCAAGACTTAAAAGAAGCGTGTGGCAAGGTTATAGAGCAAACAATTTGTTGGAAATCTTTTGTGCATGGACTCCTAAGGAAAGACCACTAGGGAGTTTCTTGTGTGGAAAAGATGGTTTAAAATAGATTGAACACTTTCATGTACATAGTATACATAAGTAATGAACAGAGTAAGCAGTCTTTTTGGACTGGTGGGGACATTTACAAATTTTCATACAGAATATATGAATATTTGACTGTTCACATAAGAGCTATGGCTGGGAACACCCACAAAATAGTTTACTTGACGATCAAAAGAAAGTTTACTAGAACATCAAAAGAAAGTGGGAAATAAAAAGGCTGTTCTATAAAGTCACATAGAATGTTTCGAAACCACTTGCCACCAATTATGCAGGGTGTGACCGCATTATTTAGTCCTGAGGGATTATCAAAATTTAATCAGTTCAGTTATGCATGAAGATTGTTAACACAAGAAGTATTCTGGACAGGTCCACCCGGTAGGATTGCATTGGATTTTAAGAATAAGTCTGAGCTCACTTATTACATCAGAATGCAGTTTGGCTTGTTTCTGTTTTATCTTATTGTTTATACTACAGTTTGCATATATTTTATGCATCTTGTGTAAAATAGGTTTCTTCTTCTTTGGAGAATAATTTCATACTTTTAAAAATGTTTGTAAAAGTTTTTGTTCTTATCAGTTACTGTACACGAGGCACTAGCTTTATTTCAGTCTTAATAAATTCCAGTAAGTTAAAAAATTTGAGAATTATCTCCCTCTCTGGAAGAAGGTAGGATTCTGAACAATCTCTTTTGTCAAGACTTTCATATCCCATCTCACTATGTTCTTTGTCCCCTCTTACTGTGAACTGTTTCAGTTGGGAAACAGTCAACTCGAATTCTTTTATGAACTTTGCCCTTGTTCTTGATGGCCACTATATAATATTGTCTGAAGTCCAAAGTCACATGTCCTTATCTGCACATGCTACCATAATAGGATTGATAAAACTAAATGTTTGCTGTCATGTGACAATTCCAATAATTTCTTCCCTGTAATTGGATTAAAAGTTATGCAATCTGCTGAATAAAGTGGTACTTATAAAATAACATATTGGTTTAATATTTGACTTTGGGGTTTCTAGAAACCACATCATTTTTCTTATGCATGAACATATTAAGAAATCAGGCTGCAACTATTTTTGATATGCTGTAGCAAAGGCCACAAGGCTTTTGCTCTATTTCTTTCTGTGATGTGACTATTAATGGAGAAGATCCTTGGCCCAAAAAAATGCTATTTACTTGATTTATAGTTCCAGAATTTAAAAATTTATAGTCACATTCATCTTGTTAAATTCTATGCAGTGTATAGATAAAAAGCCTAATTCAAACACCTGCCTGATTCATGTATGATTTTTGATCTAAAAGTGCTATAGTTAAAAATAAGTTTTTGAATACCCAGTTAGAGATGATTTGTTACAGATTGTTAGATAATCTGATTTCTTCCATTTAGCTCTTATATATACTGTATATTAGAATCCTATATATGCAAATCCTATTGATCCCAGTGGGGATTAATCACTGGGTGTAGAGATTCAGGTTTGACTCCTTGATTATGTCAACTTAAAAACAAAACATGCAGCAGGTTTAATCTTTTGGTGTTATATTAATGGAGTCATTTGAATCCAACAAATTGAACTGACAGATGCTTTAACTGACAGCTTCCTCAAACAAATCCAGCATCACAACAGGCTGTTCTCTGATGAATTAAACCAGTGAGATGCAAACCACATTGTAGTCTATTCAACAGATCTGGGTCAGGAGCCAAAGTATGTCCAAAGAATGCGACAGGATCCCACCCACCCCGAGTCCAAGTGGCACCAGGAGTTTCTAATATTACCATATTCTTGATCTGGACATGGAACAAATGCACACATCTAGATCAGTATTTCTCCAAGCTTTACTTTTTGCCTCCTCTTTTAAAACTCTTTAAATCTTGGAATAATTAAAACGGCTTATTTGCCACAACTACTTTTAATAATAAAAAATAGCTCAATCTGTGGTCATAACGGGTTGCATCTGGTTGTGATGACGTATCCCTACTTCCAACCAATTGAATATGGCCTAATGATATATACATGTAAACCTGTATGTATATCCACAACAAATTACTTACTTTGGATATGTTCTCAGTATAACCTGTTTTCTTAAAATAGCTTTACCATTACAGCACCATTTATGACAACCAAGAAGCTTGAAAGGGACTGACATATGTCAAATATTCTCATCCTATTCAATATTGGGTCTTCTCCAGTTTAGAATAGGGCAACAAACATTTAGAACTGTGAATGCCTTTTGATTTCTATATAATCCTTATGATGACTCTGTGAATAATCTATGATGTCCAAGTGTAATTTTGGGGAGATACGAGGCACTTTTTAAGCAGAATCCCATTTTTAACACAGGGAGAGCAGTTTTGTGCCTAGCCATCTGAGGTTACGTGCTGTTTGAAAGACAAAGAAATGGAACTAGTAATGTTTGATGGAGCTTGAAGATATTTCATAACATTGGTGAGGAACTGACTAACAACCACTTATATGTCAGACATAGGGAAAATTAAGCCTTGATTCTTGCTTTAGATCTTGAGAAATCCAAACCCTCAACCAGTATGTTACAGCCATTTTCCCGTAAGCATGTGCTTATATCCACTTCCAATTCCTAGCTTGCTGGAAGAGAACCAGCAGTGGTAAGCAATGAGAATTCAGCGATGTTTTCTCTAAAAATGTCTTATGTATGCCAAAACATTTTGAGATGTTTTGCCCTCAAACAGCAACAATAATTCCTACACACTACTTTCCATTTGTTTATTGGCCTAGGAGACACAGAAGGAATATACAACTTACAGGCAAGTACAAGCCACTAGGCACCGAGTCCAAATTAGGTGAACCATGAGGTGAATGCCTTCCTTAACAAGGCAGAAGTTTGGAGTGGAAAGAAAACAGTCTGCCTAGTTTACAGAGCCTAAAGACCAAGGCAGAAAGCCCCTCTCAAGAGAATAGAGGAAGCAAATGAAGTATTGCTTTTATGAAGGAACACAATATTCATATATTGGCATCCACATTTAGCAGCAGAGGTGAATGATAAAGGTGGGAAAAGGGATTGAAGGTGAGGCCATTTCATTTGAGTGCAAGTGTATCTTTACAGTATTTCTCTTTCAACTAGATTGGTTCTCCCTCCAGCTTTTTTATTTCAGATTCTATAGAGTAGGTTTCACTGTTTTGCATTGATGATGTTTACAAATTCAGGCTTCAGGGAAGCTCCACCAACAAGGAAGCCATCTACATCATGTTGGGAGGCCAATTCTTTGCAGTTGGCACCAGTAACTGAACCTGGAAAGAATAAAATTTCATTCAGAAAAAGAAAAAAAATCCAGAAAGTAGAATACAGCAAGTAAAAACAGAAAGTGCAAAGTGTTTCATCATCATTATTTTTTTAAAGATAATGCTCCTAACAAATCCCCATGCAAAGCTTTGGGAAAGGTAGAATGTATAGTTTAATCACATGATCTTAGGCAATAGGCATGTGTAGAGTACAATCTGAAAGAGATGAAAGGTAATCCTCAAATTACAATGGCAATTGGGACTAAGATTGCCATAGCTAAACAATGCAATAAAAAAGCCCATTACATGACTGCATCACTTAGTGACGGCAATCCTGGCTGCTGTCATAACCTCAAGACATGCAAGTCATTAAGTGGGAAGAGGTGGGATGCCACCGGGGGGGTGGAGTGGGGGCTGGGGAGACCTGGAGGCTTGGGGCAGGCTACACGAGTTGGGTAAGGAGGGTGGTGTGGTGTGGCGTATATACACAGAAGCTGAGGGCACAAGTTCATGTGAGTTTGGAGAGACCAAGGGAAGGAGGTTGAAAGCACAAGTGATAGGAGGGTGTGGGTCCATACAAGTGCAGGGAAGCCAGGGGAAAGGTGTGGGTTGATGTGAGTGCAAGGGATGTAGTGTGTGAGGCAGGTGACTTGCAACCTTCCCTCCTGACTTCCCCATTGACTTTGCTTGTGGGAAGCTAGCGGGTAAGGTCACAACAGGTGAGCATACTGCTGCAGGGTATCAAAACCATCAAAACCGGCCGCCTTGAAAGAGGCGGTGGTGAGGCCCCTCCTCAAGAAGCCCTCCCTGGACCCGGCTGTTTTAGGTAATTATCGTCCGGTCTCCAATCTTCGCTTTGTGGCAAAGGTTGTAGAGAGTATGGTGGCATATCAGTTTCCCCTGCACCTGGATGAAACTGTCTATCTAGACCCGTTCCAGTCCGGTTTCCGGCCCGGTTACAGCACTGAGACGGCTTTGGTCGCATTGGTGGATGATCTCTGGAGGGCCAGGGATAGGGGTTGTTCCTCTGCCCTGGTCCTATTAGACCTCTCAGCGACTTTCGATACCATCGACCATGGTATCCTGCTGTGCCGGTTGGAGGGATTGGGAGTGGGAGGCACCGTTTATCGGTGGTTCTCCTCCTATCTCTCCGACCGGTCGCAGACGGTGTTGACAGGAGGGCAGAGGTCGGCTCCGAGGCGCCTCACGTGTGGGGTGCCGCAGGGGTCGGTTCTCTCACCCCTTCTGTTCAACATCTATATGAAGCCGCTGGGTGAGATCATCAGTGGTTTCGGTGTGAGGTACCAGCTGTACGCTGAAGACACCCAGCTGTACTTTTCCACACCGGACCACCCCAATGAAGCTATCGAAGTGCAGTCCCGGTGTTTGGAAGCCGTACGGGTCTGGATGGGGAGAAACAGGCTCAAGCTCAATCCCTCCAAGACTGAGTGGCTGTGGATGCCGGCGTCCCGGTACAGTCAGCTGAGTCCACGGCTGACTGTTGGGGGCGAGTCATTGGCCCCGATGGAGAGGGTGCGCAACTTGGGCGTTCTCCTGGATGAACGGCTGTCTCTTGAAGATCACCTGACGGCCGTCTCCAGGAGAGCTTTCCACCAGGTTCGCCTGGTGCGCCAGTTGCGCCCCTTTCTAGACCGGGATGCCTTATGCACGGTCACTCACGCCCTTGTGACGTCTCGTCTGGATTACTGCAATGCTCTCTACATGGGGCTCCCCTTGAGGGGCATCCGGAGGCTCCAGTTAGTCCAGAATGCGGCTGCGCGGGTGATAGAGGGAGCCCCTCGTGGCTCCCGCGTGACACCTATCCTGCGCAGACTGCACTGGCTACCTGTGGCCTTCCGGGTGCGCTTCAAGGTTTTGGTGACAATCTTTAAAGCGCTCCATGGCATAGGGCCGGGTTACTTACGGGACCGCCTGCTGCTACCGAATACCTCTCACCGACCCGTCCGCTCTCACAGAGAGGGACTCCTCAGGGTGCCATCGGCTAGGCAGTGCCGTCTGGCGACGCCCAGGGGAAGGGCCTTCTCTGTGGGGGCTCCCACCCTCTGGAACGAACTCCCTCCAGGACTTCGTCAACTTCCGGACCTCCGAACCTTTCGTCGCGAGCTCAAAACACACCTATTTATTTGCGCGGGGCTGGGTTAGTTTTTTAAATTTATTGGTTTTAATGGGGTTTTTAGTATTTATATTGTTTTAATAATTTGGCCATTGAATAAGTTTTTTATGTGTTATTTTAAATTGTATTTATATGTTTGCTTTTAATTGCCTGTGAACCGCCCTGAGTCCCTAGGGAGATAGGGCGGTATACAAATCTGAAAAATAAATAAATAAATAAATAAGTGCAAGATGGTTGCCAAGTACCTGAATTGCAATCATGTGAGCACGGGGCAGTGCAATAGCCAGAACATTTGAGGACCAGCAATAAGTTTTGTTCATTCAGCACTGTCCCAGCTTTGAATGGTTGCTGAACAAGTGGTTGTTGATAAGTGAGGACTACTTGTACTGCAATGCAGTTTAGAAGTTGCCCATGAAGATCATCCAGAAACTTCATCTGATCCACAATGCAACGGCACATGCAGCTCCAAAATTCACCTGTATTATAAACCCCACTGGTTCTCACTTTTGAGTGCTATTCAAGGTGTTGGTTATCACCTTTAAAGTCCTGAATGGCACAGAACCAGGTTGTCTTTCTCTCTGAAGATATCTGCCCATCCCACCAGATCCAACAGGCTGGGCATGCTTCAGGTCCCCCTACCCGATGATGTCATCTGGTAGGACCTATTTTGCCTAGGAGGCAGGTCTAGTTTTCCACTAGCATTGTGCAAAGACATGAATTGAACCCAGTGTAGGCACAGTTGGTGTAAGGCTGTTATTTATCGTATTTAAATAGCCATTCATTTCACAAAAACCAACTCTGGATGGCATACAACAATCAAATTATTATGGTGTTTGGTTAGAGCTTGATGACTTTTTAGGAGGGAGGGTATTTTTTAATATATTTTATGGGTTTAGTTGTTGTTAGTCACACAGCATTACATTGTATAGCCTAGGCAGTCAAATCAATCTTTTAAATAAATAAATCCTTATCTATTTATCTATTATCATACCTATTCAGTATGATTGACACGCTTTGTAATTTACTTAAGAGGACTGAACACCCCGATTCCCCCACCCCAAAGTTTGGGGAGAGCCACATTAATCTGAAACAAAGTTGTTTTAACAAATACCAAAGAGATGCTGTGCTTGTCTGAATGAGAAGCATTTCGTCCAAATGGGGTGGATGGGGTTATCATCCATTTGGCCAGAATATCATTAAGTATACTCCCAATGCATGGGTTCGCGGTTTACAAAGATGAAGTCAAATATCAATTACCTATTACACAGATCATTGAAACTAAAAACTGGGAGTTCGCTATGCATTCAAGAGACAAACTGGCAAACTGTTACCACAGCAGTTTTATGCAATGATGAGAACAGATTCTACTTACCTCCATAGATGATTCGAGTTGACTGTGCAACAGCTTCAGAAACATGAGTCTTCAGCCAGTTCCTCAACTTGTCATGAATTTCCTGGGCCTGCAAGAGGAAATAGGTTTTTAAAACATGGGCATTTAAGAGGTTGTACTGTCATGTAGCAGACATCCTGAAGTAAAGATAAGAAATAGTATTCACTTGCGGAGTGTCTAAAGAGAGACCAAGGTTTGAAAACAGGATGTCCCCAGTCACATTCATACCTGCTGGGGAGTTGCAGTTTTACCAGTTCCAATGGCCCAAACTGGCTCATAGGCAAGAACCACTTTACTCCAATCCTTCACATTGTCTGGGAAAAAACAAAGCAAACAAATTTATTTTATTTTATTTTAATTTATTTATTTTCATCAAGCATATATTAGATCAGGAGTCTCCAACATTGGCAACTTTAAGACTTGTGGACTTCAACTCCCAGAATTCCTCAACTCCAGATTCTGGGAGTTGAAGTCCACAAGTCTTAAAGTTACCAAGATTGGAGACCCCTGTATTAGATAACAGATAAAAGTATAAACATAATTATGAATATATGAAATAGATACAAAAAAAGAGGAACATTATTACAGGGATGGTAGGTACGCTGGTGTGTTTATGCACGCCCTTAAAGACCTCTCAGGAATGCGGTGAGGTCGACAGTAGACAGTCTAAGGGTAAAGTTTTGGGGGTTTTGAGAAGAAACCAGTCAGGTAGTGCATTCCAAGCATTAACAACTCTGTTACTGAAGTCATATTTTCTACAATCAAGTTTGGCGCGGTTTACCATAAGTTTGTATCTATTATGTGCTCGTGTATTGTTGTGGTTGAAGCTGAAGTATTCATTGACAGGTAGGACATTGTGGCAAATAATTTTATGTACTATGCTTAGGTCATACTGAATACGGTGAAGTCCCAAGTTATCTAAGCCCAAAATTTCAAGTCTGGTGGCATAAGGTATTTTATTGCGGGTAGAGGAATGGAGGACTCTTCTCTTAAAGTATCTCTGGACTCTCTCAATTGTATTTATGTCTGATATGCAGTGCGGGTTATAGACAGATGAGCTCTATTCGAGAATTGATCTAGCAAATGTTTTGTATGCTCTAGTTAGTAGTACAATATTACCAGAGAAGAAGCTATGCAAGATTCGGTTAACAACTTTTAATGCTTTTTTTGCCAATGCTATTACAGTGAGTTCTGGCACTTAGATAGTCTGAGATGAGTACTCCAAGGTCCTTTACAAAGTGAGCGTCGTCTACAAGATCATATCCACCCAGCTTGTATTTTGAGTTTTGATTTTTTTTTTTTGTCAAGCATTTGTTGGTTGCGATTTGGAGCTGCCAATAGTTTGATCATTCTGACAGACAGTCAAGGTCTTGTTTTATTTATTTATTTATTTACTTAGATTTTTATACCGCCCTTCTCCCGAAGGACTCAGGGCGGTTCACAGCCAAATAAAACAACAATGAATAAATACAAGGTAAAACAGTAATTAAAAAACTTATTAAATATGGCCCAAATTAAAATATATTTAAAACAATAAAACCCACTAAATAAAATTAAAACCGAATAAAAATGTCTAAAATTCTATACCAGTCCTGCGCAGATAAATAAATATGTCTTCAGCTCGCGGTGGAAGGTCCAAAGGTCAGAAAGTTGACGAAGTCCTGGGGGAAGTTCGTTCCAGAGGGTGGGAGCCCCCACAGAGAAGGCCCTTCCCCTGGGGACCGCCAGTCGACATTGCTTGGCTGACGGTACCCTGAGGAGTACCTCCCTGTGAGAGCGCACGGGTCGATGGGAGGCAAACGGTGGCAGTAGGCGGTCCCGTAAATAGCCCGGTCCTAAGCCATGGAGCGCTTTAAAGGTGGTAACCAACACCTTGAAGTGCACCCGAAAGACCACAGGCAGCCAGTGCAGTTTGCGCAGGAGTGGTGTTACATGGGAGCCACGAGTGGCTCCCTCTATCACCCACACAGCTGCATTCTGAACCAACTGGAGCCTTCGGGTACTCTTCAAGGGGAGCCCCAGGTAGAGAGCATTGCAGTAGTCCAAGCGAGAGGTAACAAGAGCATGTGTGACAGTACATAAGGCATCCCGGTCCAGAAAGGGGCGCAACTGGCGGATCAGGCAAACCTGATGAAAAGCTCTCCTGGAGACGGTCGTCAGATGTTCTTCAAAAGACAACCGTCCATCCAGGAGAACGCCTAAGTTGTGCACCCTCTCCATCGGGGCCAGTGACTCGCCACCAACAGTCAGCCGCGGATGCAGCTGACTGTACCGGGGTGCCAGCATCCACAGCCACTCCGTCTTGGAGGGGTTGAGTTGAGCCTGTTTCTCCCCATCCAGACCCGTACAGCTTCCAGACACCGGGACAGCATTTCGACAGCTTCGTTGGGGTGGCCTGGGGTGGAAAAGTACAGCTGCGTATCGTCAGCGTACAGTTGGTAACTCACCCCAAAGCCACTGATGATCTCACCCAGCGGCTTCATATAGATGTTGAACAGGAGAGGCGAGAGAATCGACCCCTGTGGCACCCCACACATGAGGCGCCTCGCGGTCGATCTCTGCCCTCCTGCCAACACCGTCTGCGACCGGTCAGAGAGATAGGAGGAGAACCACCAATAAACGGTGCCTCCCACTCCCAAACTCCCTAACCGGTGCAGCAGGGTACCATGGTCGATGGTATCAAAAGCCGCTGAGAGATCTAACAGGACCAGGGTAGAGGAATAACCCCTGTCCCGAGCCCTCCAGAGATCATCGACCAACGCGACCAAAGCTGTCTCCATGCTGCACCCAGGCCGAAAGCCGGACTGGAACGGGTCTAGATAGACAGTTTCATCCAGGTACTGGGGTAACTGACATGCCACCGCACTCTCTACAACCTTCGCCACAAAACGAAGGTTGGAGACCGGACGATAATTTCCTAAAACAGCTGGATCCAGGGAAGGCTTCTTAAGGAGGGGTCTCACTACCGCCTCTTTCAAGGCAGCAGGAAAGACTCCCTCCAACAAAGAAGCATTAATAATCCCCCGGAGCCAGCCTCGTGTCACCTCCTGCGTGGCCAGCACCAGCCAGGAGGGGCACAGGTCCAGTAAACATGTGGTGGCATTCAGTCTCCCCAGCAACCTGTCCATGTCCTCAGGAGCCACAGGATCAAACCCATCCCAAATAGTCTCAACAAGACGAGTCTCCGACGTCTCACCTGGATCTACCCAATTTTGATCCAACCCGTCCCGAAGCTGAGAGATTTTATCGTGCAGATACACACTGAAATCCTCGGCACGCCCTTGTAGGGGGTCATCCCGCACCTCCTGTTGAAGAAGAGAGCGGGTCACCCGAAACAGGGCAGCCGGGCGGTTATCTGCCGATGCAATGAGGGAGGAAACGTAGGAGCACTTAGCCTCCCTCAATGCCACTAAGTAGGTTTAAATATATGACCTAACTAGTGTTCGGTCAGCTGCTGAACGGGAGGATCTCCAGACACTCTCTAGGCATCTTTTCCGGCGTTTCATCTCCCTCAGCTCCTCGGAAAACCAAGGAGCTGGTTGAGTTCTATGCCGGGTCAGAGGCCGCAAAGGCACAACACGGTCCAAAGCCCCAGCCGCAGCCTGTTCCCAGGCCGCGACTAGTTCTTCGGCCGTGCTGTGGGCTAGAATCTCAGGAAACGGCCCAAGCTCTGTCAGGAACCTCTCCGGGTCCATCAGGCGCCTGGGACGGAACCAACACATTGGTCCCGTCTCCCTGCGGTGTTGTGGCGGTCTGAAAGTCCAGACGAAGGAGAGAATGATCTGACCATGACAAAGGCTCAATGACTAAATCTCCTAAATCCAGATCATTCAACCACTGTCCCGAGATAAAAATCAAATCCAGTGTGCCTCACCCGATGTGAGTAGGGCCATTCACTACTTGAGTCAGGTCCAAGGCCGTCATGGAGGCCATGAACTCCCGAGTCGTCGTCGATGACACGCCGGTCGATGGCAAGTTGAAATCCCCCATGACCATAAGTCTGGGGGTCTCAACCGCCACCCTGGCAAGCACCTCCAACAGTTCGGGCAGGGCTGTTGTCACGCAAGGAGCCAGGTACGTGATCAACAAGCCCACCTGAACCCTATGACCCCACTTCACAAAGAGGGATTCACAGCCGGCTATCTGAGGTACAGTGGTCTCCCTCGGTTCTAGAGTCTCCCTCGGTTCTAGACTCTTACTCAGCATTCCATCCTTTATAAGGTAGGTAAAATGAGGACCCAGATTGTTGACTTTGTATATAATATACAAATGGATGAAGACTATTGCTTGACATAGTGTAAGCCGCCCTGAGTCTTCGGAGAAGGGCGGGATATAAATGCAAATAAAAAATAAATAAATAAATAACAACCGCCACCCCCCCACCCCTACCTTGGGCCCTCGGCTGATGGAATGCTCGGAAACCCGGTGGGCACATTTCGACAAGGGGAACCCCCCCTTCCGTGCCCAACCAGGTCTCCGTAATGCCCATAAGGTCCGCGGACCCCACCTGTATAAGATCACAAATTAGGGGGACTTTGTTAACTTTTGTTAACTTTGTTGTTATTTAAAGACCAGGAAAAATCCCACATGGCAAAGAGGGGAAGAATATTCAGCTGGTTGTCTGAGGGTGTCTTGCAGCTTCCCGCCATAGATTTCCATGGTTAGCCAACTAAGGCTGAAAACAAGTGATGCAAATGAAAGCACTCAAGGACAGTTACCCTAAATAATGACAAATCAGTCATAGCAATGACCCTTTAACTCTGGAGCCCTTGTTCTTGAAAATGGACATTAGTATATCCAGCAGCTAACACAAGTGACCCATGCGGATTTGCCTAAAAGACCTGTTAACTATGATGTAAGACTTTCTGAGCATGAATTATGGCATTTTATGCCTAATGTAGAATTACTGTCTGATTGCTTTAACGGCAATAAATGGTGTTTTACTACTATAATCTTTCTAGTTGATGGGAACTTAATTTTCTTTTTAAAAAAACAAGAGACTTTTGCTCTTTTGAAGATGTTGGGAAGGATGGAGGAGATGAGAAACTCCTTCCTTAAGAGTTCCCCCATGGTCTCTTACCAGCAATGACCTTGGTCTGCTCGAATACCACCTTCTCTGTGATACCAGCCTCTCGCTCATCAAGTTTCTCTCCAATGCAAGCAATGACCCCAAGCCCTTCAGACAAGGCATTGGCCACCTTCTGTCCAATAAGCTGAAAAGAAGCAGAAATAATGTAAAAAAACTTATACAAGCTTGGTGCCTATCCTGGAACATATCCTGGGTATAAAAAGCCCAGTGCCTGTCATAGATGGCAGTGAAGAGGAAAAAGAAACTCAAAGAGGCAAATCACTCACCTCATCTGATTCGCCAAAGATATGCCTTCTCTCAGAGTGTCCTAAGATCACCCAGGTGGCACCAACATCTTTTATCATGGATGGGCTGGAAACAGAGGAAATATTATAGAAAATGAGCTTTTAGCACACGGCTAGCTAAAACATGTGGCTTTGCTCAGCCTGAGAATTCTGGCAACATACCTGATTTCTCCTGTAAAAGCTCCTTTAGGCAACTTGTAACAATTTTGTGCAGCCACCCCAAACTTGGCATCAAGTTTCTGACGGGTAAAGTCAAGATAGATGGAAGGGGCACCACAAACCACCTCTGGAGCAAGAAAAAGAGCATCATGTGGGATAAAGCAGAAACTTAAAATGCCCTTTCAATTGCAGTCTTACAATTCATTCAAATCCTCTATTCAGTTATGACATTCATAGGATACATGTGAGCCCAAAATCCCATCCCTTATTAGCCCTTGGCCTTTATAACTGATGTAACCTTACAGCTATGTCATAAAGCATCACTTACACTTAATGCTTTGATCTTACTACTCAAATCAAAGATGAGTAAACTCAACGTATTTTTAATTGAGTATATTTGCCTAAAGGTAATCAGTTGTGATGAAACATAGTAAGGAGGTAGATTCTCAGGAGGGAGAATGCATTCCAGAGAAGCAACCACTTAGTTCAGATAATTTTTGAAAAAGAGAATAAAGACAGAACTTCTCTAATGGTTCCCTAAGTATAGCCTTCATGTTAGTAATAGTTTACTTTAGTTGGGCATTATTCTGTCTACAGGTATGGAACAATAAAGACATTTTCTTGGACGATTCATTACATGTCTTTCTTGATTTTTGGGTCTGACAACTATCAAGAGATTGGAGCCAGCACAGGCACCCCACCAGGAGCATCTTGGAAGAGTTATATCTACATCTTGTGCATACCTGCTGTTCAAATATTTTACACATTTGTCTTACCAGCCCACTGTTACAGTCCAGAAATAGCAGAGGTGCTTTCATGTAGCCTTTCATACCAGCCTGGCCTATTGTTGTTTAGTGGCTTGGTTTGAAGTTAAGAGGTGATATTTATCAGAACATAAGAACAAATACCATCTGCTGATACCTGCTTATAACCTGCTATTACAATATACAGTTCAGTCTGAATAAAATGTTGCATGCACTATGCAAGAGGTCACTACTAAGTACCTTTGTTTTTGTCTCCCTAAAAATTTCCACATTAACTATTTTAGGCAGATAGAATCAAAAGTATTCTATTCTACTGTAGATTCCTAAGCTTCATTTATTTGTCATTTTTTGTAGAAAAAAGCCACAGACAAGTGAAAGACAGCAGGAAGTTGTATTAAGGATGGGAAAACGTTTCATTCCATTTAAGTTCCTAAGGGATCTTAATAGCCTGCAGCTGCATACCTTTGTATGTACCATGCAGTTATAAAGCTGGAAGAAAACTTAGTGAGTGAAAGAGAGAAGGTTAAAAAAAAAAGCTAAGCCCATGACTTATGCCTAGCCCTAGTAGCTTCTTACAATAGTGAACTATAACCTCATAGTTAACATAGGCCTGTCTTTATGTCTTATATTTTAGGAAAAATATTTTGAGGTTTAAGTACCAGTACTTGTGTTTCAGTGATTTTTTTCTATGTGTTTTTAAAACCAGGCTGAAAAATCGTAGGAAAGAGACAAACCATTATTGTGGTATTCTATTCAATATAGATTAGTAATGTAGACCAGGAAATGCAGAACCATTCAAATGTAGTTTACCCAACTAATCAAGCTAGCAGCACAATATAGAAGGGGTATTAATAGAATGAGTATCTGGGTTAATAAATTGTATATCTTATACTTATCCCTTCTCCTGACCTTTAGCAGGCTATAGGGATAAAGTTTCCAGTTCCAAGTACAGTAGCTGGTATTTTTAGGCACTACTCTAACACCTATATTTAGGAATCTTTCTCCTCCAGAGCCTTTGACATTTCCTTCGAACTGCACTCCTTTCTCAATCCACCTTGCCCTTTCTGATTTGATAGAGCTAGCAGAGAACTTGCCAGAAGGGTCTGGTACTGTCCGATACTTTCTCTCAAGTCCTTGCTACCAGAGGAATTCATACTGGGTTATGCAAATAGCATTAAAAGGGATTTCTTTACTGTTCAGAGCAACATGCTAGGATGCTATCTTCCCATAAAGAGTGGGCTAGAGTATTAAAAGGCACCAGATGTATCATCCTCTTTGGCTGATTTGCACGACTCTTGTTAAGACAGCTGGCCATCCAGTTTCACTTAGTATCACTTAAAAGTTAAGATTCACTTACAAGGAAGAACTGAAGGTTCAAAAGCAGACTAATTTGGTAATCCTTATCTTACTGCTTTATTCTCAAAGAGACCAGATGGAGTCTTTAAGCATGAAAATGACTGTGATTTCGGCAAAGCTGTGGCTGCAAATAAGCGTAGTCCTCACAGGACTGCCAATACAGGAAGCAAGTCGTAAGGAAGATAATATTCTAAACTGGTCCCTTTAAATGTTATCATGGATTATTATTTATGTTACAAGGTCTAAATTATATAGCTTTATTAGTTTAGCTTAATTTATCATCTCTCATATTTGGTCTTGAATCTTATAACCCAGCGGCATGTGCAGGTAAAAATATATAAACAGCACAGACCCATGGCTCACCAGGATCTGCAGAGCATGATTTTGTGCAACAAGGAACAAAAGCTAGCAATGTACCTTATAGCAGGGGTCTCCAACCTTGGCAACTTTAAGCCTGGAGGACTTCAACTCCCAGAATCCCCCAGCCAGCTTTGCTGGCTGGGGGATTCTGGGAGTTGAAGTCCTCCAGGCTTAAAGTTGCCAAGGTTGGAGACCCCTGCCTTATAGTATGATTCATAGTTTTTTTTCCCCATAGAGTTGTTTTGAGAGATGGACAGGAATATAAATCGAATAGCTTCTCCACCCCCAACCAGCCAGAATCTGCTTTACTCAACAGCTGATGGGCCTCAATTCATTTTTGTAAAGCTCCACGGCCAGGCAGCCTCGGAGGTACGTGCAGGCGGCCACACAAGCCGGAGGAGGAGGGGCGCTATATTTAGGCGCGGCCACGGCGGGCACCTCCTCCGAGAGGCGAAGGATGCTCTGCAATAGCCCGCCAGAAAGAAAACGCCGCTTCCCCGGCCGGTTGGAAGGGGGGGGGGGAGGGACGATGATGACAAGCAGGCGCTCTTGGGGTTAGGCGCGGCTCCTCTCCCATGCCCAGGAAACCCACCCGAGGCCCGCTGCCGATACGCCTAAAATTGGGGAACAGCGACGGGATGCAAGCGAAGGAAACGGGGCTGCTCTTGCAAGGCGCCTCCTTCACGGTCCTCTCCCCGCAGAGACCAAGACAGCAGCAGCAGCAGCAGCAGCTGCTCTTTTTCTCCTTACAGCCGGCAGTAAATCCTCCTTACCGGTCTCTGCAGGGACCTTCGCCTCATTGAGAGAGTGGATGAGCTCCGAAAGGCTTTTCTTGTCGCCATTCATCTTCCAATTCCCGCCCACGAAGAATTTCCTCGGTGCCATGATGGGGGTGTCTGGGCCGTCCGCTGAGGAGCTTCGAAGGAGACGAGAAGGTCAAAGAGCGCAGCGGCAGCGAGGCCCCCCCCTGCTCTCGGGCCGCCTTTTATAGAAACCCGGGAAAGCCCGCCCCCCCAACCGGCGACGTTGCGCAAGAGCGCGCTCCCGCCATTGGCTTCTCGCTTGGCCAGTCAAAATGGAAGGCGGAGACCGTGTTTTCCGGTTGTGGCGTAATCGCGAGAGTTCCGGTTTGTGGCTGAAGAAGCGTGGATGAAAGCGGGAAGAGTTCCTGTGCTGGAACTGTTTGTTTTACCAGTTAAACTCTGAGCCGACAATATTACATATTTTATCATCCGGCCCTGAGGTGGAAATCGCCCGGAACCAGAACGCGCGCAGCTCAAAGCCCTGCCTGTTAGGCAGTGGTGGGATTTTTTTTTTTATTTCTTTTTGTCATAACAGTATACACAAACAAGTGTCATAGATATTTTGAAGAAAATATATACATATATGTAAAAAAATATGCATCAACTATATCAATTTGATATGATGAAGGGAACAATAGGACAGGAACGGTAGGCACTTTTGTGCTCTTATGCACGCCCCTTATAGTCCTCTTAGGAATGGGGTGAGGTCAATAGTAGACAGTTTTTGGTTGAAGATTTTGGGATTTTGAGTAGAGACTATGGAGTCAGCCAGTTCTCACCACTTCGGGAGAACCGATTGTTAACTTTCTGAGCAGTTTGGCAAACTGGTTGTTGGAAGAAATCATTACGGCAGAGAACCGGTTGTTAAATTACTTGAATCCCACCACTGCTGTTAGGGATAAAAGATGCAGACGTGGTTGGACTAGATGATCTCCAAGGTCACTTCCAACTCTGTTACTGTTAACATTGGTTCACACAACCCAACCAAATTCAGCATTCCCCCACCCTCTGAATCTGGCATAGATAATTCAGCCGTTCTGGACAAAGTTTGCTGAATTTCATAGATATTGTACAATGAGATAAAACAGCAGATTTCATTTATATGGTTTTGATCTATTACTAGCTATGAGAGATGCACTTTTAAAGCATATTCATTACTCGCGCCCTGCGTCCCACACATGTGCATGCATATACCATTGTGAAGCATCCCAACTACTGCTTCCTCTGCATGATGCACATCTGCACTTCTTATTCCAGGCATTCAGCATATTTGTATGCAGTACTTCTAACAGGCTTTTTTGGAACTTTTAGAGAGGGAAAAATTCTCATCTCTGACATTGGATATTTAGTGGGGAAAAGCTGTTGAGAAATCATGAATTTCATTCTTCTCTAATGGGACAATGACCAGAATGAAATTTGCTGAGTTCATAATATAGGAAAAAAATAAAAGTTGAGGATGGATGCAGTTTCACTTGACTTTTACATTTGACCATTTTATAGATGCTCTCTCTCTCTGGAAACATTATATTTCTGGGATTACATGGCCACATGCAAAATATGGTAGAAGGAAAAGCCGGATTCTGATTTTTCACAGCATCACTTCTTTTTTGCACATATAAGTGGTTTTTTAATTAATTAATTTATTTTTATTTATTTATTTAGATTTTTATACCGCCCTTCTCCCGAAGGACTCAGGGCGGTGTACAGCCAAATTAAAACAATAATATACAAAATTAAAATAACAATTAAAATACATATTCAAAAGGTGGCCGAGAATTAAAACCGTCGAATTGACCTATACTAAAATACCCCAATCTAAAATTATTAAAAAATCCAGAAATTTGAAAATTTAAAAATCAAGCCAGTCCCGCTTTGATAAACAGATATGTTTTCAATTCACGGCGAAAGGTCCAAAGGTCAGGTAATTGGTGTAAACCGGGGGGGAAGTTCGTTCCAGAGGGTAGGTTTTCCAACAGAGAAGGCCCTTCCCCTGGGGGCCGCCAGCCAACATTGTTTGGCGGACGGCACCCTGAGAAGACCCTCTCTGTGTGAGCGTACGGGTCGGTGGGAGGCATAAGGTAACAGCAGGCGGTCCCGTAAGTACCCGGGCCCTAAGCCATGGAGCGCTTTAAAGGTAGTAACCAACACCTTGAAGCGCACCCGAAAGACCACAGGTAGCCAGTGCAGACTGCGCAGGAGCGGTGTTACCCGGGAGCAACGTGTGGCTCCCTCAATCACCCACGCAGCTGCATTCTGGACTAACTGGAGCCTCCGAGTGCACTTCAGGGATAGCCCCATGTAGAGAGCATTGCAATAATCCAGACGAGAAGTGACGAGAGCATGAGTGACTTTGCATAAGGCATCCCGGTCAAGAAAGGGGCGCAACTGGCGAACCAGGCGAACCTGGTAAAAGGCTCTCCTGGAGACGGCTGCCAACTGATCTTCAAATGACAGCCGTCCATCCAGGAGAACGCCCAAGTTGCGCACCCTTTCTGTTGGGGCCAATGACTCGCCCCCAATAGTCAGCCGCGGTTGCAGCTGACTGTACCGGGGTGCCGGCATCCACAGCCACTCCATCTTGGATGGATTGAGTCTGAGTCTGTTTCTCCCCATCCAGACCCGTATGGCTTCCAGGTACCGGGACAGCACTTCGACAGCTTCGTTGGGGTGGCCTGGGGTGGAAAAGTACAGCTGAGTATCGTCAGTGTACAGCTGGTAACTCACCCCAAAGCCACTGATGACCTCGCATAACGGCTTCATATAGATGTTGAACAGGAGAGGTGAGAGAATCGACCCCTGAGGTACCCCACAAGTAAGGCGCCTCGGGGTCGATCTCTGCCCTCCTGTCAACACCGTCTGCGACCGGTCAGAGAGATAGGAGGAGAACCACCGATAAACGGTGCCTCCCACTCCCAGACCCTCCAACCGGTGCAGCAGGATACCATGGTCGATGGTATCGAAAGCCGCTGAGAGATCCAATAGGACCAGGGCAGAGGAACAACCCCTATCCCTGGCCCTCCAGAGGTCATCCACCAACGCGACCAAAACTGTCTCCGTGCTATATCCGGACCGGAAGCCGGACTGGAACGGGTCTAGATAGACAGCTTCATCCAGGTACTGGGGAAGCTGCCATGCCACCACACTCTACAACCTTCGCCACAAAGCGAAGGTTGGAGACTGGACGATAATTACCCAAAATAGCTGGGTCCAGGGAAGGCTTCTTGAGGAGGGGTCTCACCACCGCCTCTTTCAAGGCGACGGGAAAGACCCCTTCCAACAAAGAAGCATTTATAATTCCCCGGAGCCAGCCTCGTGTCACCTCCTGAGTGGCCAGCACCAACCAGGAGGGACACGGGTCCAGTAAACATGTAGTGGCATGTAACCTCCCCAGTAACCTATCCACGTCCTCAAGAGCCACAGAATCAAACTCATCCCAAACAACATCAACAAGACGCATCTCAGTCATCTCACCCGGATCATCACAATTTTGGTCCAGACTATCCCGAAGCTGAGCGATTTTATCATATAGATAACCACTAAATTCCTCGGCACGTCCCTGCAAGGGGTCATCCCGCCCCCCCTGATGTAGGAGGGAACGGGTCACCCGAAACGGGGCGGCCGGGCGGTTATCTGCCGACGCAATGAGGGTGGAAACGTAGGAACGCTTCGCCACCCTCAGTGCCACTAGGTAGGTCTTTGAAAAAGACCTAACTAGTGTCCGATCAGCCTCGGAACGGCTGGACCTCCAGGTACTCTCTAGGCGTCTTCTCTGGCGTTTCATCTCTCTCAGCTCCTCAGAAAACCAAGGAGCCAATTGAGATCTACGCCGGGTCAGAGGCCGCAAAGGCACGACACAGTCCAAAGCCCCAGCCGCGGCCTGTTCCCAGGCCGCAACTAGTTCTTCAGTCGTGCCGTGGGCCAGATCCTCAGAAACGGCCCAAGCTCCGTCAGGAACCGCTCGGGGTCCATCAGGCGCCTGGGACGGAACCAACGCATTGGTTGCGTCTCCCTGCGGTGGTGAGCGGCGGTCTGAAAGTCTAGGCGGAGGAGAAAATGATCTGACCATGACACAGGTACCGTCACTAAATCCCCTAATACCAGATCATTAAACCACTGTCCAGAGATATAAATCAAGTCCAGTGTGGACCCTCCCATGTGTGTAGGGCCATCAGTTACTTGAATCAGGTCCAAGGCCGTCATGGAAGCCTGGAACTCCTGGACCACCATCGATGACAAGCCGGCCGATGGCAGGTTGAAATCACCCATGACCAAAAGTCTGGGAATCTCAACCACCACCCCGGCAAGCATCTCCAGTAGCTCAGGCAGGGCTGTAGTCACGCAGCAAGGAGCCAGGTACGTGATCAACAGACCCATCTGATTCTTATGGCCCCACTTCACAAGGAGGGATTCACAGCCGGCTATCTGAGGCACAGTGGACTCTCTCGGCTCCAGACCTTCCCTCATCACAACCGCCACCCCTCCACCCCTACCCTGGGCCCTCGGTTGATGGAATGCTCAGAAACCCGGAGGGCACAGTTCAACCAGGGGCACACCCCCTTTTGTGCCCAACCAGGTCTCCGTAATGCCCATAAAGTCCGCGGACTCCCCCTGAATAAGATCAAAAATCAGGGGGGCCTTATTGACCACGGACCGGGCATTGCACAACATCAACCGGAGGCCCAAGCTCTGAGGATCCTGACCTTCCGGGGAACGGGTAAGGACTAAGGGGCCGGAGCACGTGATCGCTTTAAAACAGCGAGCACGTGCTCCCAGGAAATGATACGGCCCCCTGCTTCCACCATATCTGCCCCTCCCATTTACCGTACAGATGGAACCGCCCTCAACACCTGGAATGTGCCCCTCCCCCCTCCCTCGGACCAGATGTAAAAACGCCGTGAACGGACCCCAGGACTGGACATACCCTCCCCGACGGGTTTTTTCCCCCACCCGTCTCTTCCCTCCCCCCTTTAAAAGACCCTTTTTAAAAAATCTATTTACAAATCCCCAAAGATTCTTCTTCATCGCATGCCACCTCTCTGGGTCCCAAGACCCCTCATTAAGGCAGGCCCTCGATAACCCGGAGGGCCATTCCTGCGAGGCGGGGGAACCTCGCAGTCAAAGAAGTTCAGCAGGCGAATATTTCATGCAGAAAATTATAAATAACAGCAGGAGAAAAAGGGGTTCCCTGGTCGCTAGATGTTATCGCGGCCTACGGATAAAGCCAGGACAGTCACGAACCAAGGCCAAAATGGCCGGTAGGGGCAACAATAAGATGGAAAATTCGGCTGATGGATTCCGCCGATTAATGCCGTCCATGATAAATGCAGCAAAAGTTTTTGCCCACCAATGTTGACCATGACTAGATCCGAGGCCGTCCAAAATTGATGCCGTCAGTACTGGAAGCAGAAAAAAAAAAGTTTCTAGCCGCAGATGTCATACGATGTCATATACAGCCAAAGTCATATACAGCCAAAGTCAAATTATTGGGTAAGGAGTAGAATAAGCTCTTCGTATACGTAATTGCATGCCAAATCAAATAGTATGTTTCAACTGATTCCCTATGTAATTGATATCACCTCAGAATAGGATACATGGTTTAACTGAAAAACTTTTTGCAAATGTATACTTATTTATGTGTAGTTATTTACAGATTCAAAATAAGCAGTGAATATAATGGATGCAAAATTTGTGACAATACTTTTAATTTCCTCACTCTTCCAATGCCAGATAAATTTGGTATCTTTAAAAAAAATAGAAGTAATATGATGGCACCCAATTATGAGCTGCAGTGAGAATGCACAAGGCAACAGCAAACATGGCAGAAAAATCAAGCAGAGGAAGTGCTTGATTTGATTTGATAAGGGGCATGCATAAGAGCACAAACGTGCCTACCGTTCCTGTCCTATTGTTTTCCTTCGTTATATCCAATTAATATAGTTATTACATACTCATACTCATATATATGCTTATGTATTGTATAGTTGTTTCATGCTTATGCTTATATATACTGTGCGACAAAAATAAAAAAATAAAAAATAAAAATAAAGTGCCATGGCAAGACCAAATCCTGCATGGGATGTACCAAACCATTGACAGATAGCTGAGGTGGGTGACATAGTGAAATCCTACCAGACCAGAGCTTAGGAATGGCTGGACTAAAAGACAGGACTGAGGCACTGATTATAGCAGCATAAGAACAGGCACAAAGTACCAGATCCATAAAAACAGAACTATCACACTAGATAAGACCCAAGGCGCAGACTGCAGAAAGCCCTCAGAAACAGTCCAACACAAAGTGGCAGGATGTAAGGTGCAGGCAGGAACAGCATATTCTGAACTGCACAACTAAATGGCTGGCATTGTGTACAAAACCATATGCACAGTGCATGGGTTAGTCTCCCATGTCCAGATGGAAGATTCCACAGAAGATTATGAAGAATAAGAGGGCTAAGATCCTATGGGATTTCCTCATCCATATGGATAGGAGGTACTGTCCAGTCAACCAGATATTGTGGTAATAGACTACATTATTTATCACCAACAATGGTAGTGATAAATGTAGTGGTACCAAGCAACAGCAACATCAGGAAGGAGGAGTATGAGAAGCTGGAGAAGTACCAGGGCCTGGAGGAGGAACTAGAGAGAGAGGATGTGGAAAGTAAAGGCCAAAGTGATCCCAATGGTGGTAGGAGCACCTGGGGCTACAACTTCTAAGCTGGGAGAATGGTTCCAAAAGACATCAGAGTTCTCTGTCCAGAAGAGTGCAGAGCTGGGAACAGCTAAGATATTGTGCACAACCTTCAAACTCCCAGGCATCTAACAGAGAACTCAAGATTGAAGAAGACACATACCACCCATAGGGGTGAGGAGTAATTTATTTATATATCAAAACCAGCTGAGCAAGAAGTGGCTGCTGAAGGCAATATATATCAACAATGAAGGCTCAATTTCTTTCCTAGCCCCACATAGAGGGGGAAAAGCCAGATCTTCCTGCTCTTTATAGGAAAAAACATTCCAAAACCTCATCTCTTTTCTATAACCATTTTGTTATTGATTTGAAAGTATGTTTTAAATGCCTGCAAGGAAATCAAGATAAAAAAGCTGGGGTAAAAAGACCTTTAGCTGGTTACAGAAACATTTGAAAATTTCCCAATTTTTAAACAAAAACTTATTAAGATACAGAATTATATGTCCCTGGAACAACTGTAATGAAAATTGGGCAATATGGTTGCTTTCATACATTTCATTGTTCTGAAGGAAAAATAAATTTAGTGAAACGCGGGAGTTTTTAAGGTAATCTATGGGAGAAGGAGGTATAAGATGTGTGGCTTAAACGTGGGTTATCATCAGTAAAGCCCATATGCTTTGTTCTATTATAAAACTCCAAAATACTGTAAATGCCAATTTTATTCCATTTTGCTAAAACAAACATACAATCTCTGTGTAGTTCCACTTCAACAAAGTACAAAGGTTCAACTTAATATATTTCCTAATCTGGGGACCTTTATCTGTTTATAAAGAACAGCTTCTGCTTCCCCTGAGCCAATCCAGCAAATATTCTAATGGCTTTTTACTTTAATTTTTCTGCCAAATTGGTTGTGTATCTTCTGGACAGGGCTGTCAAGTGGACTAGACCAACCTTAGTGCATTTGATCCTTATTATTTAGGCAGAGATACTCGACCACTTTTGTGCAGACCACCAAATTTGGACTTTTCAATGGCATATTTGTAGCATTCACTAAAATGCTGGGGACAGGGACAGTTACTAAGATCATTGTAACATAGTTCCTACTTTTCCTTTGTCTCAGTTTAAGAATTACAAATGTGTTAACAATTTGGATTTTTTCCTCCTGAAGGCTTCATTTAAGACTTTTGAATCTAGCCCTGGGACCTTGATTTTTACACTTTGTTTAAAGGAGTTTGTTTAAAACCCCGCAGTGAAAAGAATTTTTGCATTTACATTGATCCACTTATAGTTTGTACATATAACCTTAAAAGCAAAACGTAGGCAGTTTAGTAATACGTAGGCCTAATATAACATTTTCAACCTTCCAAGGGATCGTGTTCTGTCCCCCTCACCTCCGTCCGAGCGGTGACTTAATTAGACGGCACTATCAGCTCTGGCAGCAAACTAACAAGCGTCTGCCAAGTGTCTCTGTTATCTCCCTTGATGCCAATGAGTCAACAAACAGTACTTCAGTTCTAGTCAAGCAGTTGATTTGCCTCCTACAAAGAGGCATAGCACCCCTTGCTGCTTTTATATCCTGTGGGGTGTGGCTCCATGATTCAGAACTTCCTAGGCCTGCCCCACCCCTGCTTCTGTTGTTCCCGCCTCTCCTGCCTACGAAACCTAGGGTCCAGCCAGGCCTGATTGCCATCAGCTGGGTCTGGAGGCATGGCCTGGGGGGGGGGGGAAAGAGTCAAGGGACGGAGGCCTCGTTATCTCCTCCACCTGGCCTGCCTCTGGCTCCTGGAGCTGAGCCAGGGAAGCCGGTGCTCCCGAGGTAAGTCCTGATGGCCCTTCCCTCTCACTTTCCAAGTCACTTTCTGGCAGGGGGCCCAGCTCGGGGGGGCGCAGACACAACAGATCGATTCTTATTTCTGTTGGAGGAGGAAACTAGAAAGAGCAAGAAGGGGATATGACTAAAAATATTAGTATGGCAACTTGGAGTTACCAAATGATGCTCTACTATCATGCATTATATTTTTGCTAACAAACACACTATCAGGTCCCTTCAGAATGCTAGTTCTGAAGGAGACGGCGGAGGTTCGTGGGTTGAAGGCTTTGCATACTTTTGCTTTTGCTGTAACTGCTTGGAAATTAAGGAGGAGGAATGGGCCATCTGGACAGACTCTTTCTCTCAACCAGTTCCAGCCTGTTATCCAAGGCCATGGCATCCCGAGGATGACCTGTTATCACCATCCTGCCTCGGAGTTGTCATAGCACCTTTGCGGCATCACACTGGCTATACTGGCGGATATGGGGCACTGGGTGAGGGTTGAACAGGGAAATTAGCTTAACTCTTCACAGGGGAACCTTCGGACTCCGCCTGACTTCTCTGCAATCACTTTCTCTCAGTAAAAGTTCCTTTTGAAATGCCAGTTGTTTCAAGAGTCATGCTTTCCTGAGAAGATAGCTGAGGCAGGTCCTTACACACATTCTTCCCAGCAAAACAATGGAACAGGAATGATATAGTTAAATTGTTTATAACAAAGAACAGAATAGACTGGAAGCAATATGAACAGTCCACTTTTGAAGGAGGGTAAAAGGTTTTTATTTGATCCTGTGTGTTTTTGGCATTTCAGAGGCACATGAGTAACAGGAACTACTTTATGTCCAGATTATTCCTGAATGGTTTTCAGGCAGGTGAGGAAACCCATCCCATTTAGTATGTAAAGCCACATGTAAACTGTTTCCTCTCATGCCCACCATTCTCTAAACTGTCCTAGAGTGTTATAGCTACACCAAGAAGAAACCATGTGCATGGATGAGCCTTGGATGACTGGTTCAGTAAGATGATATTTTTCTTCTTGCTTTTACACAGAGGTTCAAATCCACCCAAGCCCCCCAACCCTCCATAAGTGTCCACAGGGGCAGCAGACTCCAGCTTTCACGTGAAGGAATCCCATCTCTGGGGCTACAGCAGTGGTATACGAACACCTAAGGATGGAGAGTTGTTCCTCCTCTTCATATTCATCTCTAGAATTTCCCATCCTCCCATCATCAGTCGATTCTTGCTGCAAACCCTGAAGTAGAATATCCTAGCTGGGAATCCTCTGGTAAAAGTAGATGTACCCAAGATCTTTGGGGGGCTTCTCTGAGGCACAAACTTTCTGGTCATTATAGATCACCCACCTGGGAGAGAAGGGAGAGGAAGAGAAAACAAGGCAAGAATATTGTAATTCTGCTAGAGGGTGAGAATAGTTTATATAGAATTCTTCAATCTCAACTATAATTAAAAAACAATCCTTATTTTTAATCACTTAAGGTTTCAAAATTATCCTTTTTCATAGGTAAAATTCGCTAAAATCCTAAAGGGGTGAGCTAAAAACATGCCTTGTATCCATTCTCTTTCAAACAAATGTGGAAAAAAATATATTAAAAATATATATTAAAAACTTTTCACCTATTTGAAACAAAGAAACAAAAATACTAAAATAAAGTTGTATCCTTCACACAATTTATGCTCTCTTGTTGCGAAATTCTGTTTTAAAAGCAAGCCACACAAACAGCCCTTATGGGAAATCTCAGAAGCCCATTTGTTTCTCTTATTGACAGATGGAGGTACTTCTCTGTCTTCAATCATCTATTCTACTGCAAAAGATGGAATGATAACACTGCTAAATAACACATCTTCCTGGATCCCCTCATCCTCATTCTTTTCTTACCTATTATCCTTCTTGATATGACAGACATAATGACCACACATAGTGGATGTGCCCATGTGACTGATGAAAGCAAAAAGCTGGTACTCTGAAGGAATAAAAGGCAGTTATGAATATATTGATAATGTAAAAAACATACATGAGAATTACGGAAAAAGAATATTCACTCCCCGAGAAATGGTTGCATAAAAATACATGCCCAACATAAAGATATCAGACAAAGTTATGATTGCCTTCTTTCCAAGAACGGGTAGCAAGAAGGCAATAATCCTTGTCTCTTTAGCTTATCCTACAATGTATCATGGAGCCCAAACACTGAAGGCGTTCTCTTAAATTGTGAGCTGCTGAAAACACTATATGGAACACTTAGACATCTAAAATACTGGACAAGAGTTCTTAAAAAGAGCTAGAAATTTAAATTAAAGCTATTCAACTACCAAGCTTCCCCCCACCCATTCCGAGCTTACTTCCAGGTCCATCCCGAACTTTCGGTCCCACAGGGATGGATTCAGATATAGATTCTGCAGCTGAACGCCCCTCTGAGATGTCCATGGCAGCTTCTGCATCTAGATCATCAATATGGCTGAAGATCCAGTCCACAGCTCGCTCAAGGCTATTATTCTAAAAATGAGATGGTAGAATAAAATCAAGCCAGGAGCCCCATTGCCATTTTTCTAAAGTCTAATCATTCTCTCTTGACGCACCGTAGCTTTTAGTGCTTTCATAGCTTGATCCCGGGAAAAGCCCATAGAGACAATGGTTGCCACACTATCTTCAGATGGGGGATCTGGGCAGGTGATGGTGGAACCAGGCCCACTGGATCCCGGAAGAACTAGAGGGTTTGCAAAATCTAAAGGAGAGGAAAAAAAGAACAATACTTTTAAAAGTAAGCATACTGGCTCCTCTCCATTTTTTTCTTTCTCAAGATATTGCCATCCTTTTTCTTCTTTTCTTAGTGATTTATTTCTATTCTATTACAATTTCAAAGAAGGAAAAGAAATTATACTGATACAAATAAAGATTATATAGAAAATATAGCCAAAAAGGAAGAGAAAAATATAATCAATAAAATGCAGATAGGTAACAAATACACCTTGCTTAATCATAAAATCTAAAATAGCTAATATATTCTAATACATAATACATAATTAACCATTTAAGAGTGCTATAGATATTTTATATCCAGTTTCTAGTCAATTCATATTAAACTCTAAAAGTATTTGATTAGCACAATTAAATCAAGAGAAAAATACCTACAAATAAATATATTGAAAAATATTATAAATAATGTACAGACTACTGATATGTCAAATTCAAATATGGATTTTATGTGGCACAATTCCAATAAAATTGTACATTAAATTTACTTTTTTTAGACATTGAAGAATATTCCCAGTTTAATTAACCATGCTGACCCGTAGAGGGGGATCAGATCTTCTGCATTAAAGATTCTTGCAGTTTTTATCATATCTAATACCGTTCCAGTGTATTTTGAGGAATATATAATTTAGTGAAATTTAATACAGAAATGGCCTAAGTTACTACCACTTTGATAGGAATTAGATCATGGGGTTTGAACACGGGCTTCCATTTTGTTAACATACCTGGATCATCCATGTGGGACATGACCCAGTTCATTGCTGCCTCAGCCCCACTGTTTCCTGTATAATATACAGCCTTGCGGCAGGCGTCCATTGGAAAACCCATCTCCACTAATTGAGTAATCACAGATTCATCCAACATGGGAGCTGCAATAGGAAAAAAACACATTCAAAATATCCTCAAACAACACCACCTTTGATTAATCCCTTATGTGATCCTGGTTCTGTATGTTCTTATTACACATTTTCCAAATTTAATACCAATGCTGTATCCTTGCTTTTCTAATCATGGAGATGGTCACGTCTTTGGATGAAGTAAATCAATTACGAAAGGTGCAGCCATGCTCTCAATGCTAGATAAACTTACCGTACACATCAATCTTGCTTCTTTATTTATAATGTAGTACTATGATAACAGATGTCAATATGATTTGAATCGAGTAGACAAATGGAAAGGAAACAAACATAAATAAATAAAAAAATAACACACTAGAAGGGCTCATTTGTGCACCCTCAGATCACAAGATTTCAGCTTGATGAGATGTCCTGGAACCTTCTGAATTCTATTAGCCTCCCATAATAGCACCAATCAGAGAAAATGCAACAGAAATTTGGCTCATAGTATGAACATTTCAAGACAGGATTTGGGAGCCTCTGTCTTAATTAAATTTTAAATGATATAAATAGGCATCAGCAGCAGATATTCAATGGATACAATTGATGAGTTTTCATTTTTGTCCTCTCATCATTAAAATCTTCTTGATTCAACAGCTGTTGTGGTGAAAATATTCACAGGCACAGAACACAAAGGTTATTCTGTAGTAAGATGAGAGAATGACAGGCTAAGCCAGGAGGAGGAAAGGCACCAAGGCAGATAACAGAGCACAGAAGGGAGGGAGGGGGAGAAGATGGGTGAGTGAGTGATGCTCAAGGGAGAGAAGAGAGAACAGAGAAGAGTCACTAACATGTTGGAGAGGAGAAGTGAGGGGAGCAGAAGGAGTCGTCGTCCTCGTTGCCATAGAAACCCAGGCTACCTTTGGGTTCATCTGGTGTCACCAGTGGGGGGGCTATGTCAGGCATCTCCTCCTCATCAGACTGCAGTCCTGTCCCATGAAGTGCAGAGATGTCCAGTTCTTCAGGCATTTCAATGGAAACATCTGATCATACAAGTAATACAAAAAGAAACACTGGAAGCACATCTGAAACTGGATCCAATCCAAGAGGAACTGGTAAAAAGAACTGTGTTTGTTAAAGATCACAATCTAGGGACATGAGCAGAACAAAGTCAGGACATATTCTAACAAATCCCGTAAACAATCAACCTTCCAGCTACCTTAGGGGAATGTCTCATATTTATCTCATAGCCTCAGCAGTCCCTATTTGCCTATACAGATAATATTGCCAGTCAGACAAGGTAATTTTGAAGATAACTGACTAGCACTTAAAACCCTCACAAACACTTTATATCCAGTATGGCTCTGGATGCCAAAAGCTTGAATTAGCAGCAATTACACCAGAATCTAAAACATAAATGATTTCTCAGTAATACTCTTACCAAGTTTTTTGGGTACCCAATCTAGGCCAAAAGTGAATTTCTTGATCTGGATCACTAAATAATCTGGAAAGGAGGCAAACCTGGTTGTTCTGAAAAGAGAAAACAAAATAGTATTGAGACACTTTTTTTCAACAGTTCAGGAAAAAACCCAATAGAAAATGGATCTTCCTCAAGAAATGTTCCAAGACATAGCTAGTAACTGCTTATAAACATTCCACTATTTGTTTGCTATAATTCATGGAATACTGTATATACATCTCTGTACCAAACAGATAAGAACAGTTAAGCTACACGTGTAGCAAATTGCAAAAGCAATGTAAATGAACATGGATGACTGAGATATCCCCAAAAAATGAAAGGTTCACTAATTAAACTAGAGATGAGAGTTTCTCATCTTTGTGACTAAAGGTATAAATGATCACACTCTAATGTCCAAGTTCTTGAATGAGAACTAGGGTATTGTTGAGTGTTTCATTTTTACTCAACTACAGATCAAAATCACAGTTCAACCTTTATCTAATTTATATAGCTGCCCATCTCACAAAAAACAGCTCTGGGTGGCAAACAACAAAGCCAAAACCAATATACAATGACAGGACTCTGGGCAAGTAGGATCCAAGGTGTAAAGTAATTGCTCCAAATCTTAAAACATTAAGCTTGCAATAATGCTAAGCTTACTAAATACTAAATTTACTAAAGCTTACTAATTACTAAATACTAATCATATACTGGAAAAAGAGGTTATAAAACACTTGTAGTGAATTCAGGTAGTTCTTGACTTATGATCACAACTGAGCCTAAAATTTTGGTTGCTAAATAAGACAGTTAAGTCAGTTGTGTCCCATTCATGATACAACTTTCTTGCCAGTGTTGTTAAGTGAATCTGGCATTTGTTTGTCAAAAGATTAAAAAAGGTAAATTACGTAACCCTGGAACACTGCAACCGTCATAAATACATGTCAGCTGCCAAGTGTCCAAATTCTGATCATGTGACCATAGAAGTGCTGCCATAGAATTTAGATTTGCAAAGCAAAATAAAGGAAGTTCAAACGAATCAAATTAATCTGAATTTAGAAAATAAAATAGATGATATTCAGGTTAAGGTGAATAGGGCAGATGAAGAAAGGGTTATATTACAATATAAATTAATGGAATATGCTATAAGGGTGAGGGGATTAAAGGAATGTAGGCAGGAAAATTTAAAAGAGATTTTTACTCAGCCCTTTGCTCAGATAGATGGAGTGGAACCAGAAGATTTTGAAGTTAATATTGAAAAAATCTATTGTGTTAATTCTTGGTTGGCAACGCAGAAGTGTTTACCGAGAGATGTGGTTATTTATTTTACAACTAAGAAGATTAGGTATGGAATTTTACAAGCATTCTATAAAAATAAATTTCAAATATTAGGACAAGATATAATAATGATGAAGGAAATTCCTCCTAAAATGTTAAGAAAGAGAAAAGAATTTGCCTTTTTAGTGGATAAACTTAAGAAACATCAGATATATTTTAGATGGGAGGTTCCAGCTGGCTTAACAGTGAATTATAAAGGAAGAAAGTATTTTCTTAATAGAGTTTTCAAAGCAAGAGATTTCTATACCAATGTATTAAAGATTGGAAATCCTTTATTGCTAGATGTTAAGTTGATTGGTGAGCAGATGGTGGAAAATGTGTAAGATAGAAGATAAGGGGAGGGAGGATGTTTAATTTTACTAAATTTGATTATGGTTAATCTTTGCAAATGATTTATTTTGGATATAAATGTGTAATTTTAGGAGTATTATTTCATATATGTGAGGTATAAAGAAATGGGAAGATGGAATATTGTTTAATTTTGGAGGATAGACAGTAAAATTTATGAATTTGGGTTAAATATTATATTTGAGAGATTGTTTATGGATGTAATGTTGTTATTTGGCTAAACAGAACTTAATTGTTATAATTGATATATTTTGGGTATAAGTTATAAGTGTAATTTCAATAATGTTATTTGATATACGTAAGGTAAATTGAAGATTTTAATTATTACAATTGATATATTGTGGATACAATATAGGTTTAATATCAATATTAGTAATGTAATTTGATGTATGTAAATGATACTAAAGATATGAGAAAATAGAATATTGTTTATTTTTGGAGATTGGACAGTAAAATCTAAGAATTTAAGTTGGAAATATGAATTATTCTTGAGAGACTGTTTAAGGAAGGAAGATATTACAGAAGAATTCCTGATGAATATTGGAATATTGGAAGATGGAATGTTGTTTTGGCGTTGATCGATGAAGATTGGATATTAAAAACTATGTACTTTACTGAAGAAGAAATACCAAGAAGAAAATTCTGAAGACTTTAGGAGTGGAATGGACTGATATATAATGGACTGGAAGAAGAATGTACTTTCTTGTTTCTGGAAGGAGAGTTAAGGTTTTAGAGAAAGGAGTGACTATGGATTATGATTTATGTTGTATTTTAATTTATGATTAATTTTATACCCTGTATTCGGTTCTGGGAAGTCCGGGGTGGTAGGGGAGGAGGGAAGGGAGGGAGGGGTGGATATGGGGGGAGAAAAATTTTTTGTAAAACTTTTTAATAAAAAAAAAGAAGTGCTGAAACAATCCTAAGTGTGAAAAACAGTCATAAATCATAATTTTTTTTCAATGCTGTTATAACTTTGAATAGTTATAAATGGTTATAAGTCAAGGACTACCTGTACACCAGAATAATTACTGACACAATGAAGTTGGATCTCATTTGAAAACGCCTTTTAGAATATCTAGCTTAAGAGGTCCCATCAATTTTGAATGCCACCTGAGATGTTTTGCTTTTGTGGAGTACATTTTCAATTGGTTGAAAAAGGCCAATTCTTATAGGATGGTTGCACAAAACATTCTGTACTTAGAATAGTTTAAGCTCCATATGGCTGCTTCATACATTCTGAAGCATGGAACAAAAATCCCATGTTCTAAACTTTTGTCTAAAGTTTGGATCTAAACAAAACACATTTTTAATATTATTTTGGGTTCACTCATTCAGATTTTAAAATATTCTCTTATTCAAGAAGTCCTGAAAAGTGCTTTGGGCAATAAAAAGTAGACATGGGTTTCATCCTTGACGCCACCAGATACAGCTTGGTGAAAGAAACAGTAAAAATGGAATATAAACTTATATTCAGATTAAGCAGAACCATTTTGAGCATAATTGATGTCTCCCTGGTAACCAAACTTTGTTACCATTTTAAATAGATTTGCAAATAGTTTGTCCATTTTTGTCAGGCAGCCTTGCAGATATAAAATTCTGCCTTGTGAATGCATATCCTGTAGAGTTTAAAGGGTGCCAACTAAACATTACTTTGCTTCTTGTTGAGCTGTGTAACTAGCTTGTCAAGTGTGAATGCTTCAAACCAGGAGTCAAGAACTTAAACTGTTTCTAAAGCTATGCTTAAACGATTTTGTTAAAATTTTGTCGAGTTCAATCTTCTGTGGCTATTTAAGCACAATATGCAAAAAATATGCTGTCTCTTGCTTCCACTGTTTGTTATAATTTTATATTCCTTTGACCAACTCTTTTATAGATTGTGTGACTGCATGTTCAGCATGGACTACCACCCTTATTATTTTTGTGGCATTACAGTGAAAATTAAAGGGATGGAGTAAGTGAAACATTCTGTGCTTGTCATATTCCAATTGGAAGTATCAGAATGACGTAGGAGTCCAATGTTAAGTGGAAGCCCATGAGGTAGTTTTAGTTTACTGCATGGGTTTTTACCTCAGTGGTTGGTATATGCTTTATATGCTAGCTTTTATTTTGTATGGCATGTTTATCAGTTGTTATCCACATAGCAAGGAGGGTAGCCATGTAAATGGAATAAAACAAATAATGAAAGCAATAAATTAAAAGTGACTGGATCAATTCTACCCAATCTAAATAAAACAGACTTTCTTTTCTTGTACACCCATTCATGCCTCCTAGTGAGCCCATCTCCTGCCTCTTTCCACTCACTTGAGTGCCACAGACTTGGCCTGCAAGGCTGTGCTCCAGAAGTCGTCCACTTGTTCTGGGGCTCCATAGGCCTCAAGACAGGAGGTGAAAGGTACCTTGGCACGAACCAATTCAGGCAGTGGCTGCTTTTCTTCTTCGGCTTGTCGCTTCTTTTCTTCATATTCTAGCAACTCATCTGCAAAGGAAAGCAAGGGGAAACATGCTCTACTCCTTCAGAAGTCGCTTGCAGAAAGAATGTTGATATACAATATCATGTAGCTGTGTGCTGGATTGTACATCATGAAAAGGAGTACAGCAAGCCATTCTCTCTAAAAGTCCATTGCTGACAAATGCTATTTACGTGTTAGCTGCCCTTCCTGTGGAACTGATAAGGCGTGCATGTGCATGGACATGTTAACAATGCTGCAGGAAGCTTTAGTTCAAATATATTCTTGAAATGAGCTACATGGTGGGGAGTCTTTGAGGGGAAGCATGGTTAAGTGTCTCCACATGAGCAGAGATGATGACCATGGCAAAGAGTGAAGAACTGAGTTCTACGGAGCCTCTCTGGATAAGGACAGGATGGGGGATTATCCGTAGGTGTTCTGGATGGCTGTTCTTTGTGAACAGTCTCCTGTGGATTTGAGCACCACGAGATGAAGGGAACATCCGTCATGCTCACAACTGCAATAGAGCCTTTGAAAGGACACTGGATTACCTGATCTCATTTTCTAATTGCTTTCAGAAATTGTCTATTTACTACCTTAAGGCTTTTGGAGACTAGTCTGAAAAAGACACCTGATGAATTTACTTTCATATTTGAATTAAAAAAAATTAAATACAAGCTTAAGAATATAAAGAAGTGAAAATAAATGACAAAAGATTTTGACCAAGAAAGTTATAAACAAATTAAGGGTTCAGATGAATTTGGAGTATTAAGACTTTTATTACAAGTTTTGGAATAATTATATAAATAAACAATGTCATCTGTTATCATGGAGAGACTATGCCCAAAAGATGTTCACAAACATGACAGATGATAAATAAATTTTGCCTGATGTGGAAATAGCAGGACTAAAAATCCTGGATAATAAAAAATAGAGTGGATTATAAAACACAGAAGGTAGCTAAAGTGTAAACATAAATGACAAACCAAAAGAATGACTTGGAATAGGTTGAAGCTTTGAAAATTAAAGTGGAAAGATAAACCAAGAAAATGATCTGGATAATTACTTCTTATTGGATTTACAAAACAAATTTGTTAAAGCCTTGAAGATTTTAGGAAAAGAAAAAAAGATTCCTATCCCAAGGAGAGATAAAATCTTTCAAGCGTGTTTATTATTATTATCTTGTATTAAATTTATACACTGCCTACCTTTCTGATAAAGCGACTCTTTATAACCTTATAGACAATAAAAAGATAAATAGAAAAGCAGTTAAAATTTAAAACTATGCAAATTAAAATTTTTAAAACTATGCAAAAAACAAGGAACCAAGAGATGGATGGCTCAGGGATGAAGTGTAGAAGCAAAAGGAAGAAATATAAAGTTAGTTTGTTTGATCAGGGTTAAAATGAGTCCCATATTGATAAAGCTTTGGTAACCCTTTAGACTTTTTGCTGACAATATGATTGAAAAGTTGATGATTTATGGATCTGCATATAGATAAGAGATCTATTATGGGGAAGAAGAGATACAGTATTTGTAAATGTATGCAGGTGAAGAGATATTAAGTGTGTTTATGCTTGTGAGGAAGGTAAGTCATTTATTTAAATATTTCTTTGCTTTTTCTTTATTTTTTTTCTTCTTTTTCATTTCTTGCACTTTTTATTTGTTTTTTCCATTTCTCTCTTGGAATTTAGTTTTATTTGCTTTTACTCTTGTAATTAAAATTTTCAATTAAAACATTATAAAGTAAAGGGATGTACTACCCAATCAGAAGATGTAATCATGGGATAACCGTCTAGTTCACATATTGCACCAAAACGTGACTAGTTAACTATCATTTATTGATTAAATCACAATGGTTGGGTTCCCGTAACAAGTTAAGTCATAATGAAATAGACCACATTATAAATTAATCTAATAATTAAATGTACTAATAAAAGCAATTCCAGCTTTAGTATAGAGCAAGAGAAAAGGAGTGGCTGCTATGGTTGCCAACCACATTTTGCACTGCATGGAAAAGGGGATCAATACATTTAGACCTTCATTTCTACAAGGTCTCAACGCTTCACTAAACAAAAGAATTTTAAAAAATAGTTTATAAAGGACGGTTTATCAATGCTTTATAAAGGTGCTCCCACCTTTGTTCAGGGCTGCTTCCATAGGTACTGGCAGCTGCATAATGTAATCCACACGCTGGGTGTATTTCACTTTCTCTGTGGCCAAGCACTTGAGTTTCTCTTCCACCAAGAAGCGAAAGACCTCATTTGGGTTTTCAGAACTACGGCAGTTCCTCTGGGGAAGAAAAATATTTAACAAGGAGTGAAAAACAGGAGAAGAAGCAAAAATATAACAACCCACACATGTATGATGCAGGAGGTTAAAACATACTATATAAATGAGGCTATTTCAAAATTAGAAAAATATATACCTTCTATCTTTTATTTATTTTGGTTACATTCCATCTTCTCCAGGAGTTCAAGTGCTATACAATGTACTTCCTTCTCTAATTTCATACTATATCCTATTACTATCTATCACTAACCTACATAAAAATGGCTGTCATTTTAAAAAAATAGAAACAAAATCAAGAATGATTTCTATAGGCTATTGGCACAAACAACAACAAAATGTATCTCAACAAAGAAAAAATGACAAAAGACAAACTTCAACATGAACACAACAAAAATAGATAACATTTTTGGGCTATTGGTTTAAGACTTAATACAGGTTAACAAGCCACATTTAAGGCACTTGATGATGTAGCTGAAAAAATCAAAATAAATGGTTTTATTGTATGCTGGCAATTTCTAAGTCTAACAGCATTATATCGAATACACTGTACTGTTTGTATGATTACACATTTTGAGCATTTACCTGGTGATTTTCTTGAACAAAATACAATGCACAAAATACAGCATACATGGATAGCAACATGCTGATGAATTCTAATTTTTTGCAGCATTTTCTCTTAATCTACTCTCAACTAGCTTCAATCAACAGTAGGAGGCAACTCTAGAATTGACTAAGGCTCTTTTCAAGTTGCCAGTACTTGGGAGATAAAAAAAAATACAAACATTGGAATACTGGAAGGATCATGAACAAAGTGGAACATCTGATACAGCTATTCTAACCTTGGAAAATATCCAAGCTTGGTATAGAGCCAATATTGCTCCACTGCTGTGTATCTCAAGGGAAAAAAAGCAGTAAAATGCAAACTGCTTTCCAAAGTAGCTTGTCTGTGAACATCAAGCTTTTCACTAAGGAACCCAGCTGATCTACACTCTACTTTGTCCTAAGACCCACTCATTCTAGTCACAACACACAATTTAGGGATGAATTCCAGAATAACACAGTGGAATGGCTGTGGTTTTTTGGACATTCAAAATTATTTTTCCTGAACCCCAGAGGGGATGCTAAAGCAGGCTTTCCTGTAGATAAACAAGACACATTTTATTTAATTAGCAACAATGGTAACAGCTTTCATGTCAATTATGTGCTAGAGCTGTGATGGACAACCTATGGCACGTGTGCCACAGCTCGCACGTGGAACCCTTTCTGCGGGCACGCAAGTTGTCTCCCAGCTCAGTTCCACCGCACATGCCTCCCGCCGGCCAGCTAATTTTCGGGATGCATGGGGAGTGCGCATGTGGGACATGCAAGCAACATGCGCAGGGGGGAATGTGTGCATGCATGGGAGCAGGGGTCGCACACACATGCGCGGAGGGGTGGGGGGAACACAGGGATGTGTGGCATGCCCTCCCGCAGCCGTTTTTGGGCCCAGGAGGCTGCAGGGAGTCCTACTAGACCCAAAACGGAGCATGAGGGGGTGTCGTGCGTGCATGTGCAGGGGGCCGCATTGCCTTATGGGTGCCAGCATGCACGCACGCTGTCGTGCATGTACATGCACATGCACATGCGTGCTTTCAGCACACAACAACAAAAAGGTTAGCCATCACTGTGCTAGAGTATTAGTCTTGTGTACATGTCCTCATGCTTCCAAGTCATCAGCACAAGTACTGTCCTATTCTCATTCTGAAGACAATATCCAGCAATGAAACCCTTGACACTTAAAGTTGCTACCTCCACCATGTTAATGAAGTGCAGGAAGAATTCTTGAGCATCTTGCTGCCGATTAGTAGAAAATTCTGGATGACCTTTACCAACAAGAGATTTGAACATACGCGGGGCAATACCATCTTGTATACCCTGCAAAGACAGAAAAGTTCAAACGAGTCTAAAATGAAATTTCCCCTTCTCTTGTCACCACCTTCCATCCTCAAGGACAATTAACTTCTTAGCCCTACCTTCTGGTCCAACTGTTGTTCTCCACCTGAAAGAGCAGGTTTGGAATATTCCCCAGAAAGAAGCCCATGGCCAAGTTTAGCTCTGGAAAAGCAGATTATTATTATTATTATTATTATTATTATTATTATTATTATTATTATTATTATTATTATTATTATTATTATTAATTAGATTTTTATACCGCCCTTCTCCCGAAGGACTCAGGGCAGTTTACAGCCAATATAAAACAATAACAGTGTACAATTAAAACAGAGAATTAAAAAACTTATATAATTGGCCAAAATTTAAAACGTTTAAACCTAAAAACCCTTAAAATTCATATAAATTACAACCCCAGTTAAAATTGATATTTAAAATTTAAAAAATTTAAGCCAGTCCCGCTCGAATAAATAAATACGTTTTCAGCTCGCGGCGGAAGGTCCGAAGGTCAGGCAATTGACGCAAGCTAGGGGGGAGTTGGTTCCAGAGGGTAGGAGCCCCCACAGAGAAGGATCTTCCCCTGGGGGCCGCCAGCCGACATTGCTTGGCGGACGGCACCCTGAGAAGTCCCTCTCTGTGCGAGCATACAAGTCGGTGGGAGGCGTGAGGTAACAGCAGGCGGTCCCGTAAGTACCCAGGCCCTAAGCCATGGAGCGCTTTAAAGGTAGTAACCAAAACCTTAAAGTGCACCCGAAAGACCACGGGCAGCCAGTGCAGCCTGCACAGGAGTGGTGTTACATGGGAGCCGCGTGCGGCTCCCTCTATCACCCGCGCAGCTGCATTCTGAACTAACTGAAGCCTTTGAGTGCACTTCAAGGGGAGCCCCATGTAGAGAGCATTGCAATAATCCAAGCGAGAGGTGACAAGAGCATGAGTGACCGTGCATAAGGCATCCCGATCAAGGAAGGGGCGCAACTGGCGAACCTGGTAAAAAGCTCTCCTGGAGACAGCTGTCAGGTGGTCTTCAAACGACAGCGGTCCATCCAGGAGAACACCAGGAGATAAATGTAAATTAATCCCAAGAAGAACAAGGTGGGACTAAGAACAGTGCAGTCCACTGAAGTTGCAGGGAGGTTCCCAGTTTACCCCAACAACTATTTTCCATGCCTCAAACAATTTCCAAAGAATCTTAAGCAATATGGTAATCAGTACAATTTGAAAACAATTTTAAAAAGTTCCCCACCTTTCTATTGCACTAGATTTGCTAATTTTCCCTCTAAGGAGCTATATAAGTTGATTGCCTTACTCAGTTTGTTTTGTTTCAAAAAAACAGAGATTATCAACAAAATCATTTCATTTTGGCAGCCAAATTTCTAAAATTTCATGACTCTATGGAACATGTGGAACATCTAACGAGTACGTTATTATTAAGTAATGTTTTCTGTTTTTGCTTACAGAGAAGTCAAAACATAGATTAAGAGTTTTATATAATCAATCCTACTGGAGTGAATTTTGTACAGATATATAAATGCAAAAACAATATGCTTAAGGTAAATAAGCAAAGGAATCTTAATTTTTTAAAGAAAAATGCATAACAATTTCATTTTAAGTTATACAAAATATTTTTATTTTCAGCATAATCAACTTTCCTCTACATATATTGCTGGATTTGGATTGTTGTACAATTTGAATAGTCTAACATTAAATAATGGCACTATGCTAAATCATGCCTTCTTTTACTTGGGGCTTGTTGAATAACAATGGTTAGTGCATAAGGAAGACTACCATTTACAAATCATAATGACTTTCTTTATACAATATATTAATGCAAAACAAACAAACATGATTGTTTAAGTTCATTCACCTATTGTTTAAGTGTGATTCACCTATTAGTTGGAATGGTAAGAAACTTGTTTGGTTCTGGTTTTTCAAACCCATTTTGAACTAGAAATATACCATAATCCTCTTTTCTAAATCTTACACTGCAGTTCACAAAAAGAACTTTCAAACGAACACGTGCCCACCAAAATTATATTGAGGAAATATTATTTGCAAAAATGGGTATATTACATAAAAACTTGTAATAGATAAGAAAATATGTCTTTCTGTGTGCTTTTTAAAAAAAAAATCCAATTGACAGAGAAACAACAGGAGTTGGAAAAAATGAGAACTGAGCCAAATCCAATTGACAGATGTGTCCCTCTACATTCCCATCTGTTAGTGAGCATCATTAATATAGAAATGGAAGCTCAACCCCATTAGTACATTACTTACACCTGGGTGCTGAAGTCTTGTGTAGGATCTGTAGGAGCACTTTGGAATATTTTCTCTAGTTTGTCTACATACCTATGAAGAAATTTAAAAAAAAAAACACAATTTGGCAACAAAATTGTTGGAAAGGTCAGAATTCAGTGTCTGGGATCCAAATAACATCAGTTGCGGTTTACAGAAACATATACAGAGGACCCTGAAGAGTATAACAAAATCTCTCTCTTGGCTTGTCTTTCATGTTAATGAAGGCTTTCTTGTGTTTGCTGTATTTATGCACCCAATCAAGGAATCACTTCATCAATATCATTTTTCTTTGGTTTTGGCTTGTCTGTCTTAGAGCAATGTGGGACAAAATAAAAGCACTATAAGTTTTAAGCTGCATGGAGATCCTATTTTAAAAACCAAGGAAGTGAAATAGGCCTCAAGTTGTCTACAAAAAATACCTTCAAATTTGTACTTAATTACAATTATATAATTCTACTTAAATTGGGAATATCTGATCTCAGCAAACAAATGATTCATCTTGACATTTTGAAGCACGGAAGACACTCTTTGTTATCAATTGTTATGTACAAGTGGCTTCTATTTAGACTACTAGAAAGAAACTGAGTATTTCTTCTGCAGATAGGAACAATAGAGACCTACTTACTTTCGTTGGAAGTCTGGTATGCTGAACAACACCTGCACTACCGAGTTGAGATAGCAACTGTTTCCAAGGTTACGGATACCCGTAAAGCCAGGGCCATATAGTGGTTTCAGCTGCACCCCAGACTCCTGAATCAACTCCCACTCTCCAATTCGCTGGTTCATATCAATCTCTAGCTCTGTCATTGTTTTGTCTGTCTGCATAGAGAAGAGATATAGAAAATAATCTGAAACTGTGCCAGAACTTTGAAATAATTTCTTAGCAGAAAGGTTCAAAAAGAGCAATCAACAACGCTTATGAATCTAAATGCTTTCTACATTACGCCCTACTTGGAAATTCACATTGCTTAATAAAGAATCTAGAATTTACAATACAGAAGAAAACAGTTGATAGAAGCTGATGAAATCACCTCCATCAATAATATTGCTCGGAGATAACAGAACCATTCCAGTTCCATAAGTTACCATGAGGTTCTTTCAGCATTTATCACAGCTAGCATTCATTCTATCATCTCTTCTCACCTTTTGCATTTTAAGCATATCAATCCCAAAATGTGCCAGGTGCTCAGCCAGATTGGGGTCTAGAACCATGTCATCCTCATCGTAAGAGTAAACATCTACAGATGAAGAGAACAATGGCAGAAATCAATCAACATCTCACAACTAGTGTTTCAGACTCTTTACCTAACTAGCAATTTCACTTTTCCTAAATCCCACATCATTTACTCTAGAACCAAAATGGCATTTTGCAGGAAAAAGAAGTGCCAAGAATCTATTCCTGCAGCCTTCCCACATTTAACCTTGGGGATTACTTTTTGTTGTTTGAAAAACTATAGTATTAAATGTTAATTGATAAAAGTAGAGAGAAAATATCTTCAGTTTAAACAACTTTTGATGTTTACATACATGATGACAGATTTAACTAACTCATCCTGTCCACCATTATAAGCTTTAACATATATTTACAAAAAATAAGTTGACAATAGTTGTTTATAAATAGTTGTCAGATAATATATAATTAGATGTTCCAAAATACAGGGAGGTACGGAATAAAAATAGGACTGTCTGGTACACAAATACCGTATAGAGTATTATTTGGGTACCTAGATTTCCAATAGCTATAGATTTAAAATTACAAATAATGCAAAAGTATTATTTTAATTCTGGATACTTTTTTAAGGAAGATGCTGATGGGTTTAGCTAATTGCTGGCATTGACCCCCCTCAAAATAAACTGTTTGTATAGTAAGATAAAAAAAATTATACATTTTTTTCTTGAGTATAATATTTGGAATAAATATAAAGTTCTTCCACTGAAATTAATTCAATTATTGCATTCAAATTTTATGTTCATTTAATCATAAAATGTTTGACTTGTCAGCTTCAGAATCATACTTCACATCAACGATCTATAACTAAGATGCAGTTCATAGTTATATGTTGTATGTTTTTCAAGTTCAGTCAAGTCTCTTGGTGTTCCTCCTGATTTTTGCAATTATTTTAATACTGTGCTTCACATTTCAAGATAGTGAAACCAAACGGGTGAACTTGACTATCGTAAAGTAAGAGCTTAAAATGTCCTTGACATTTTAACTCCTGACATTTTTTTCTTGATGTATTTTTCTTGACGTATTTTTATTGCTGATGGTTCTAGTGCCAATAAAAATAGAGAAGGGGAAAGTAGGGACTCCCCTTCAGTATAGAAATTGTTGTAATAGACATCCATTTACTATTATGCTGGCCTTAGATCTTTATAAATATGCTATATTGAAATAAAAACCTTAAAGGCACATTTGTGTTTTTCAAAACTGCAAGCATGATAGGCTACTCCAAACTGTGCAAAGCCTTTTCTGCATTAAGAAAAAAATGATGGTTATTTAAAGTTTTCTAAAATTTATCTTATTGGTAACATTCAGAAGGTGTTTGATATTATCTCTCATGTATCTCTGCTCATTCTCTTTCAATTATACAAATGTCTGAAAATCTCACCACTCTTTCTACTGTTGAAAGTCTTGATCTGAAGATATTTAAAAAAACAACCACATATATTAGATTACATGCTTAATTTTTTATTTTATTTTTTAATGAACTGACTTAACCGTTAGTAATAGCATTCATACTGAAAATTAGGTTTTGTATTTTTATTTACACACACACACACACATACATATATATACACATTATATATATATATATATATATATATATATATATATATATATATATATATATATATATATATATATATATATATATATATATATATACACAAACATAAATATATACAGATAAATTATAAATATTTGGGAGCACATCATATATTACATGCATTTTATATATGTGCTTTTACTAGCATCTTCAGAAGTGGATCAGCTAACTTGCAACATTCATTTATTGCTTTCCTGTTCCCAAGAACCCAGGTTTGTCACATTTAGCAAAGCAGCTGCCCTAACAAGCCTACTACTCCCAAGAAAATACAACTATGTAGGTTTACTGTTCCTCCCTGACAAGCAAACAGGGGATTGAAATTAGAAGGAGGGATGAGGAATATGGATCGGATAAGACTGAACTTGAGCCTAGGTGGCCAGGTTGTACTATTCTCCCTCCTCCTCCCAGACCCTATGACCACAGTGCTAGCTGAACAGAAAGGAATGAATTCTTCAGTGCCCACAGAGTGTAAGATGGGAACAGAAATTCAGCAATTCTCCGATTGGGAATCTTAAACTATTCAACAGCTGCATCTGCAAATAGATTCTGTCTTACCAGCTCCATCAGGAGTGATGGTTCCCAACTTTACAGCCAAGGGGTAACCAGTTTCTCTATAATGTTCTACAGCATGGTTGTTGCCTCCACTGCCATCAAAGTAACGCCGTCCACATAAGATGGAGCCATCTGTCATGTTGAGCCACAGGTTCTCCCGCATGTCACACTTGCTGCATTTCCAGCCACTGTCAGTACAAGCAATTAGGCAGTATAATTGCCTCAATCAGTACAATTCTCTCAATCCTGCACTGAACAATTTTCAGGCCTGACTCCATTTTGTTAAACTTCCCAGATTTCATTCTACATCTTCTGTTGAAAAGAAAAAAGCATTAAGGAACACCATCAACTCACCAAGGAGGGATACGGATACCATTTTGGAGCTGCTGAAGAGAAAAGGCATGCCTGGACACACGCCGAACCTCCCCATCCCAAGCCTGAACCTCCTGTTTACGGGAAGCAGAATCTGCTGTCAGAATAGCTTCAATTGCACTAGAAATCTGGAATGCCAAAAGAGAAAAGGTGAGTCAGACTTCCAAGCCCCTCCTAAAATATCTACTATCAGCAGAGATCTGAAGTTTTACATACCATTTTAACTAAAAAAATTCCCCATATATCCAAGGCTGATGCATCACATCAACTCTACCTCTAGTGCAAAGCCAATCAGACCATGTGATCCCCCGCCCCCCCCGATGAATCACAGTGCTTACCCTGTCCTTCACCATATCTGGCAGACCATCTAGTCCATCCTGAGGGATATCCAAATGCTCTGGTAAAATAACTATTTTGACATGTTCATCATATTCATATTTCTCTTCTGGGAGGTCAAATCCCCCTTCTACACCTATCAAAACAGATATGCAACAATAGCAGTTGAGAAATGTAAGAAGCAACATCATAAACTCTAGATGCTGTGAAATCTTATGTCAACTCTCGAAACGACTCTAGCCAAAGCCATACTTTTACTTTGCTTCGTTTCTAAGTTGCCATGCATATGTGGGGGAAGGAGCTTTGAAGAATGTTGAATGTTTTCCTCTACAGTGCCAGACATAACAGTGATAAGACTCATGAGAACCAAGGTCAGTTCAATGTGCCCTAGCAACAGCAGGAGGGAGTGATGAGAACTTTATCACCTGCTTGGTTGGTTAACATGATCTGTAACAGAATGGGAAGTGGACAATATCTATTCTTTATTTGTACCAAAGCACAGGAATGATTCAGAGTTGGTTTCACATTTGAACCTGCCAATATGATATAACCAATAAAATGGATCTTTGAGAAAAACCACAGGCTCAGAGTCTTGAATTGATTGGGCCATTACTCAGAACTATGACATCTTAATTAAAAAAGGTGTCAAATTATGCAAGCTTTGAGAAAGCTTACAGATAAAATATAAGACGAAACATGAATTCAAATCTTCTGACAGTCTTAAAACTAAAGTCAATCCATGTTCTCTCCCATCAAGGTTTTCCCCCATAGTATAATAGAAGTGTAAGTTTATATTTTTTACCAATAGCTAGACGGGTTGGTTTCTTCCGGGGAGGATCACCAGCACTGGAATTATTTTCTTCTTTCTAGAGAAGAACCAGAAGAGTGTTAATTAGCAAGCCAGCCATTCCAAACGTCCAGACTCTTGGGCAGCAAGCAAGCACACAGCAGCATCAATTATAACCATCTTTCTTCCTCTGCTCTGAAATTTAAATAAGCGAGTTCTGCACAAGGCAAAAAAGTTGCCATTCTTACCAATCTGCGTGTTTTCTTAAGATGTAAATAGACCCGCTGGCCTGTTTTTTCATAATGTTTTGTCACATACTGCTTTCCAAAGCCCAGGAATGTGTTCATACAGATATATATTCCTCCATCTGACTCCTACAGAACAAAGAAAGACATGACTTCAATAGGAAGGAAACTCAGCCAATCCCCAAATACCAAATTTTTAATGCTGTGTATAAAATGTTGTAGCCCAAATAAATTACTCAAATACATAATTTCATGAATGCAATTTACAAAAATTCCTCTTTATAAATACTTTTCCGAATTCTAAGAGGCACTGAAATTTCCCTCAGAGAATCTTGTATTAGTGAGATCTCTTCCTTCCAAGAGCTTAGTAGGTTAAGATAAAAAATACACAAATATACATTTGCAGCCATGAAATCTAGAAACTTGCATTTAAATTTTTCCTAGTTGTTTTGGCTATGGCCACATTTGGATTTATTTGGATGTTCAGAATAGCAGGAAGAATTCCTTGGTGCTGTCACCCACAACTGACCAAACCTGTTTTCAGCAATGGGGATGAAGAAGTTTGTTGCAATGATTCTTACTGGTCCCTTATCAATAAGACACTATAAAATTATTTCATATGAAGATAAGATTCATTGAAAATTATCATCCATTTATTAACCTCTTTATGTGGCTCCCAGATTATAATTATGCATCAATGCTATTGCAGCCACACCAGATAAACTGCTCTTAAAGTTCTATGCTCCAGAAACTAAATGACTACATTCAGTAATTCAGTTCACAGATCTTGTTTGGCTACCCTAGATACCCATGACACATTCATACAACAGTAGTGCCTATTTTATATAGGCGTTTATATTTACATTTCTGCATTATTTTGCCATCTACAGAAAATATGGGGAAACTATGGTCCTTTAAACATTACTGAACTGAAACTCCCAGAATATATCCCTACTGACTATGATGTTAATGTGGTTGTTTTAGTTTAGTACTAGTATCTGAAGGGCACAAGTCCCCTATTGCAACTTAGAGAAAACACCTGAACCTAAAAGCAAAATTTCTGACATTTCAGTTTGGTTTGTATAAAATATGTCCAAAATACAGAACGTGTGGATTTCTTCCACCTTAACTGAATAAACATTTTATACGGCTATTGGCTTTTAATGGATGTTCGTGCAGTCTATAGAGCAACAATATGACTCTTCAAGAGTTAACAGCAGGGAAAGGAATACAATTCTGAACAGAATAGTTCAGAAAATTTGGAACATTTTCTGGTTTTTTTTCTCAGCAATTGGACACCCTTCCAAATTAGACATTGATCTTCAACCATTCCTCCTATGAAATCCATGTGGAATCCAAAAGCATGTTTTAAAAATGAGGCACTGCCATACATTTTTATTAAAACACATATGGGAGGAGGGGAATGACAAGACAATAAGTGAGCCTGATAGACAGCAAGGAAAACGTCCACAGGCATCATGCTACCCATGAGAGTGCTAAACAGAGCTACAGTACACAATAATGTCAGTTAAAAATATTCTTTAAGAGTATTTTATAAGTATGATCTTATCTTACTCGTTTCTATAAGAGCACAGACCTAGTCCCTCAAAAGAGGTGATTAACTGTTTAATATGATAGTTATACTAGAAGCACTCTAAATGATAAGCAGCATCCTATAATTTGTAAGAAATTACATGAAATCATTTTCTTTCTTACACAATTATCCCAGATAATTCTTAAATGTTAACAAATATTGTTCATTGCAGTTTTGAAGGTTGCAGATATGTTTAATAAAAGGAGCGCTTCTATTGCAGGGATGTCAAAACATGCTCTTGCAGAACAATATTCTTCTTTTCCTAACTAGCAATTCCCTAGCCTTGTTGCACACACACACACACACACATACACACACACATATTTAGGAGGAATCTGTAAGTGTCCCATATAAATTGTGAACGTTCACAAAATGCAGCCTTTCACTCTGATATGATGAGCCCACAAGAGAAAAATGATCAGCCTGCTTCAAAAGAAAGAAAAAGGAATGATATGTTTTAAAATTATTATTTGGAAAGGAAATTCAACAGATCCTGATAGCAGGGATCTAATTTATACTGAACCCTGGGAAGGGTAACCCCCCCCCCCGCCCACCCGCCCAAGAATGCGTTTGCATTCTTCATATCCAGAAGAAAAAGGCAACTGTCTCCAGAGATGACAGGGGATTTAGGGGACCGGTAAAGTAGGATAAATGAATCAGTAAATCATGCAAACATTTCTGAATCTTTCTGCGAACCTCCGTTAAAACTCGCGTGTAGCCTAACCAGGCTTGCTTGATTCACTCTGGGAAAAAGGCGTGGCTGCCCAGAAGGTTTCTCTCTCCCAGCCAGGGGACACCAGCTACAGACCTTAGCATCACCCATAACAATGGGAGCGATTCCCTTACACGCGTTAGAAGAAACTGGATGAGGAGCTCATTCCACAGTGCGGAATGAGAAAGAGGCAAGAGCGATCGGATGATGGGAGAGCTGCCTAGAGGATACAGAGCCCATGTGTCCGATTCAAAAACCAAAAGGGCTGACACGTCCCTTCCACCAAAGGTCTCTGGGATCAGCAGTTCCTGAGCGGAAGGTCTGGCACTAAAACGAATGGGAAAGGGACTTCGTTTCCCATCATGCCCCGCGAGCCATGCCTAGATAGTTCCAGAGACTTCAGTAGTGCGGCGGGGCTCAATCTTTCTCAATCTTTAGTGGCAGCCAGGCAACCAAGACTACAGTGCCCGGCATGCCACACGAGGCTCTCGTCTTGTTCTACTTAAGCGGCTCTACCGTGGGGATAGTAAAGCGGCTCAGTATCCAACAGAAAGACCCCACGGCCGGCCATACGGTCCGGTGAATAAGATGACCATGACAGCAACGCCCCAACTCTGAGATGTGATCTCGAGAAACTACAATCCCCAGAAAGCCAAGTATTTTCCGAAAGAACGATTTGGTCGCTGAAACTCTTGGGATTTGTAGTACTCGCTTAGTTCCTTACGGGGGATTTGAAGTGGATGCCGTTCCCTGGAAAAATACAAGTCCCGTGAGGCCTTGCGCGGGTCATATTACCTTCCCCGCCCGGTATGTCGGAGACTGTGAAGACAACAGAATCCCCACCAAATCCCCTCTTTTTCACATGAGAGCTTACCGGAGTGTCGAAAGAGAAGGCGCACTCATCCTTATGGACGCGGTCCCCGGCCTTGGGCACCCGGATAGACGGTAGAACAGAAAGTAGTGCCTCACTCAGCTCCGCCATGACAGCTGCTTTCTCCAACACCGCCCACAGCGAACACCTACCAATCAGAAGACAACATACGCTAAGCTTCTCCAGCCAATGAATGGGGGCACAAAGGGAAGTGGGCGTGTACTCCGTAAACCCACAGGGACCCAAGGTATTTTTGTTTGATTTGTCCTTCCAAATGCCTATTTTTTAAACGGACACCCATTGTAGCCAATCAGGATTGCAGCTAAACGTTCTACAAATGGAAACGTTGGTTATGTTCTTAGCTCCGCCCCGATGTTATTAGTCTTCAAAATGAGAAGTTGGGAGATGGGTATTTGTATTTGTCTAAACTAGCCAATAAGGTAACGCCGGTGGGTTTGGCCTTCCAATAGATTGACGGAATTCTAGTCCAATAAAACAACAGATAGAAGAGTTAAAATTATTTTCCAGCCAATTGCAAGAGGACAGGGAAGCAGGAAGGTAGGAAAGGGGATGTCGCGTTTTCAAATGAGTAGGGAAAAAGAGTCGTCTGAGCGATTGGCAGCCATTCGCTCCAATCAGAGCTGTCGCAGAGAGGCTGGTGGGAGGAAGGCGGGAGATTCGAATACTAGTCTAGTCGGCCCAAGCGAGCCTGAGCTTGGGCGACCGAGTCCTACAAAAGCTAAGCGGCTACTTTGGGGTGGGGGGATGTGAGCTTGCGCTGAGTTGGAAGACGGAGGGCAGTTTGATCAGACGAATTTATGGCCGCTCCTTCTCTCGGAGGTAGAAGAGAGTTTTGGTTGCTGCAATAGGGGCTTCAGCTGCGTCCTGTTGTCTATTTCCTTGATTTGTAAGGTTGATTGTTGTTTTGCAGGACTCCTGCGTTCCCAAACAATTGTCATGGGGGCTTCTGAGAGTTTCCCAGCTACGCCCACCTGCACACCTTTGCTGAATAAGCACCTGAAACATGTCAATGACCCAAGGTCACCTACTGCTGGGATCCTGAGGACACCCATTGAGGTACTTGGAAGCCTGTCTTTCAGAACAAAGGATTTGCTTTTCCATCTTCTGTGTACATCTGCTGTTTTAACTTTGTTCTCTTTTCTCTGCTTTTAGGTAGAAAGTTCCCCCAAAGACAAAACACAGTTTCCAAAACAAGGGGAGTTGGTAGCCAAAAGCCAGCATGAGAACTGGGATCCTCGTTCCCCAACGCCAGGAATTTCACGGACTCCTCTAAAAGATGTGTTAGCTGGTAAGTAGGGATGCATTTCTGGCCTAATCTTCTTTTAAATCAGAACTGCTATGTGGAAAGTCTCGCACTTTCCTTGACTGGCTGGCTGGCTGGCTTGCTTTAATTTAATATGCCAAAAGGACTGCTGTTCCCATAAATGTACTGATGAGTCTACTTTTCAGTTGATAGTTGATCCTATAGCTCAGCTATCTTAATGTAACTTACCAAACTATAAACTGGGCTAGAAACTGAAAGATAAGTTCTAGACATCCCTTAGGTATGAAAGCTGGCTATGTGACTTTGGGGCAGTCTCTCTTATTAGCTGAATCCACTTCATAGGGTTATTTAGGGTTATTGTTACGGGAGTATTAGGTATTTGTACTGCATTGAGTTTCCCAAAATAAAGGGAGAGGATAAAAATCAAACAATTTTAGTCTAGCATGATGTATGAATTCAGTGGTATGGTTAGTTTGTGGATTAATGAGTTGGGCAAACTAAGAATATTTAAATAGTTAATAGTTAAATTAACCAGTGATGAAGCATTTTGCAAGGACACATTTGTTAATATTCACCCTAAATAATCCCTCCAGTTCAGGGGTCTCCAACCTTGGTCCCTTTAAGACTTGTGGACTTCAACTCCCAGAGTTCCTCAGCCAGCTTTGTTGGCTGAGGGACTCTGGGAGTTGAAGTCCACAAGTCTTAAAGAGACCAAGGTTGGAGACCCCTACTCCAGTTAATTTATTCAATTGAAGTCACTCACTCAAGTCTATGTGGCTCTAGGTGGCTTACAATAAAACCAAAGCAGCCAGCATTACCTAATGCTGGACACAGGCTTTAACCCACACCTAGGGCTCCAAAACAAGTTTTCAAGGCCCTTTTGTAGATTAATATCAGAGTCCAAAAACCAAGAATGGCAGATTGAGGTTCTTCTAGCAGTTTCTTATTGTGCTTCACCAGACAAGACAGAAATCTTGCCCAAACTTAAAGCAAAGTGTTTGCATCATTAAACATATACTCTTAAAAACTACTAGGGAAGAAATAGTTTTAAAACTTTCTCCCACGCAGACTACCTAGACTTCGCTGTCTTTTGCTCCTTTGGAATACACTCCCTCCTTCCTGGGAATCACAGTCAAATACTTAAGAAAGGCCAACAAGGGATGGGGCAAATATAATCTCAGGGTGGGTGATGTTCTAAAGGGCTGGTGTCATAACAGAAAAGGTTTTCTTTGGCCTTGACAGTTTGTAACCAATAGTACTTAAAACATGTCTTTCCCATCTTTGGGTAGGACAGGGAGAAACAACTGGGGAGAGATAAGTAACCCTGTCCTAAGCCATGAAGGGCTTTAAAGGTGATAGCCAACCCCTTGAATTGTACCTGAAAGCCAATGCTCATGAAGTAATTGTGTCACATGTGCTGTAATTGGCATCAGTGATTGCCCATGTTTCTGCATCAGTTGGAGCTTCCAATACTTTTCAAGGGTAGCATCCTGTAAAGTGTATTGCAGTAATTTATTCATAAAGGCATGAGTGACCATGAGCAAGGCAGCCCTTTCCAGGAACTGGCACAACTGAGACATGACCCACAAATGCTACCTGCTTTTTGAGCAGGAGCTGTGGATCCAGGAGGATCAACAGATTTTGCACTAGGCAAGGCCTCTTTACCTGGAAACCAAGAGGTCCAAAATCTCAAAACCATCCAGTCTTGCTTGGCTTGAATTGAAGTTTGTTGCACCACACTCAGGCCCCCCCATTAGTCTCTAGATGCAGAGACAGATCTTCAGGTGGCCTAGGATGGAGACATATGGCAGACTGCATATTGATGATACCAACCCCAAAATTTTAGAGGGGAGATGATAAACAAGATAAGAAAGTGTATTGATCCCTATGGCATTTTTCAAAGAAGAGACTGCTAGTGGGATTTCACACATACCCTGTGCATCAACACTGATTGGAATTGACCCTGAAGGGAGGAGACAATACTGTGCTCACCCATATCCAACTCCTGGATCTGGTCCAAAAGGATACTATGATCAATGAAATTGAAAGTCTCTGACACATCAAGAAGAGCAAGGATGGCTGCTTCATTTCCATCTTGCTCCCATCAGAAGTGATCCAAGACTGTGATCAATGTCATCTTGGTTGGTTAATTATGATTAAGACTAGCCTTCTATATGATCTTGACCTCACAGAGCAAGAAGGATGGGTGCTTGCTAGGTTGCTTATTGGAAGTGTGAAGTTCTCATATTCATGGGCTTGTATTCTATGTGTGAGACTGGATTCTATTTCTGACTTTATATTTGGAATGAGGGATGGGGGATACTCAGCTTCTTTGTTTAGTGATGCTTGTACAGAAGTAAAAGATTTGCCAAAGTAGTGGGAGAAGATTATGTGCACAATTTTAACAGCCACTACTGTCTTATACATGTGCCCTGACATCTTAGGGCTGAGTTATGCACCATTTAAGGCAGTGCTTATAGAAGGTTATTGGCAGGGAGAGAGTATTATTCTAGTCTTTGAAATTTCCTTTTGATATGTGCTGTTGAGTAAATTTTCAATTCTGGAATTTGATTTCTGTCCAGATACCATAAACTACCCAGTGAAGTTGTTCTGTGAAAACTTTATGGGAGAAAATAGAGAGGAAGAGCTACCTCAAGAGGAATCTCAGCATGAAGATCAAAAATCTGAATTCATCTTTGGAATGGAAGAGGGGACTGCAAGGAGCACAGTTTCTTCTGGGGAAATTTTCTTAGAGGATTCTCAGCAAGCAGAAGAGGGGGAAAATGAACAGTTGTTTTCCATGGTTTCTGTTGCAGCTGTAACAAAACAGCCTGCCCGCATCATTCACTCTACAGGTGAGATTAATTGTCCAAAGCTGTTCAACAGCTCCATCACTCCTCTGACAGTGATCTTCTGAGTGAAGCAAGTCAATTTGATCAGTATTATTTCTGTCTACATAAATGTTTATTTGTGTTATTGTCTTGCCAATCTAATTCTCATGAATCTGGTACCCAGCTGCATTATGCAAGACCTCTTCAGTCCCCAAGAAACTGGAACCTACGTTGGCTAGCTTTATAGGAGTCTACCTCAGCAGTCACTGTGAGAATGTGAACTTAAACTGAGACTGTGCTGCAACTAAGGAAGAAAAGGGAATCTAGTGTAGTTATATTGTTAACTATGCTAGCAGAATTCACATAAACTAATTCTTTTACTACATAAGGATAACAACCTCTGCCTGCTTAGGAAGGAACGGTGGGAGGTATCATGGTACTTGAGCTTTTGTTCAGAAAAATAAGAAACATTGTGATGAATTTTCATACTCTTCCTTCCTACTCCCTAGGAAGCAAGTCAGTAAAACGCAGAATCAGTAACAAAATGCTGGCAATGCCGACTGGTACTGGACGTTCCCCACTTAGTATCCTTCATGGTGACAATTCTCCAATTTCCCTTACTTCTCATCAGGTAACAATATGTGGGCAGATGGTTGATGTTATTCCATTAACCCATATCTCTGCTTTGTTTAAAGTGCTGTTAGCTAGTTACCTTTTGTTCCTGAAAAACAAAACATTTGGAAAAGTGGTAGACTCAAATCCAGTATAAGCAGGATGGGGTGCTTTGTACTTTTCTTGTTGTGTCTCTTTGCTTCATTGCTAGCACCTTTTAGATAATTATTTTCAACACTGGTTTTCTTCAGGTATGAACAAACTTTTCAAATCAAGAGCTACATTGAGATTTATAGAATATTAAAGCAACAGCGGGCAAAATAGTAGACTTGCTCAGAATAAATTAGGTTTTTTTTTTCATTTAGAGTTAATTTATCTCCTAGCTTTGTAGGAATTTTTCTAGCCTTTCGAACTTTACCTTATCTTCCCTTTAAAATGAACGGCAATCAATGAAAATATTGTTCTGCTCATAAATTTCTTGAACTATGTAATTGACTTCATCAGAGTGAAGTTCTTTACTTTTTCCAATCAGTCGTCATATGTTTTAAACAAAAGTAAACCACATCTTTAGTGTACAGTAAAACCTCTCATGTTGATAAATATGTCAGTTTGTTGATAAAAGATGTGTACATGTTTTTACACATATATTATTTGTACCCTGAGAAGCATTTATGTTATATGGCTATCATTTAAAACTTGGAACAATTGCCTCTTTCAATGGGTGGCAGCCCAAAATCGAGTTTCATGTATTCGGTGAAGCCAACTCATGACTTTACTCTGCGTTGTGCAAATTTTTTTTTTTTTTTTTGCATTTATATCCCGCCCTTCTCCGAAGACTCAGGGCGGCTTACACTATGTTAGCAATAATCTTCATTCTATTTGTATATTTATATACAAAGTCAACTTATTGCCCCCAACAATCTGGGTCCTCATTTTACCTACCTTATAAAGGATGGAAGGCTGAGTCAACCTTGGGCCTGGTGGGACTAGAACCTGCAGTAATTGCAGGCAGCTGCTGTTAATAACAGACTGCATTAGCAGTCTGAGCCACAGAGGCCCCTCTCAAAAATTCATGTTTGAGTAAATCAAGTTAATCATACTGTGTGAATACAAAACCTGGCTGCCATCAAATAAAACAGTCAAATATATTAGCATTTCTTCAACAAGATATATTTTTTTCCAGAATAAAAGGACTTCATCAGTGACAGATAATCAAAGAGAACCAAAGGATGGAAACTTAAACTCTGGGCCAAACTTTCCAGCAGATAGCTGTGGTTGGGATCCCATGAATAAGGAGAATCGACAGTGTCGTTGGGTGGAAAATTAGCTTCAGATGCTCTGTTGTTTGCCGCTCTTTAATATGAAGGTTTGATGGCTCAAGTATGAAGACATTGAAGTAGCATGATTTTTATTTTTTGCTTCTTGCCTATTTCCCTCTTGCTACTTTTCTCTGTCTTTGGTTTTCATATTTAGATTCCATAATGTATAGATTCTTCTGTGTAACTACTTTTTTAAAAAAATGTCGTCTGAAATGTCTGTGTTTGGAAAATAAACTTCACTTTAAAATGAGATTGTGGTTCCCGGCTGCATTATTTTAAAACTTTTGCCACAGTTGGAAAAAACTACTCCTGGAGTACATCTGTTAGAGTGGGGCTAAAACTGTTCTTTGCAGAAAGTAATGTTGGACGTGGAAGCTACAGACTTCAACATGGCTGGCTGAGGAATTCTGGGAGTTGAAATCCACAAGTCTTAAAATTGCCAAATTTCGAGAGCCCCAGTAGAAGAACAGAATATGGGGGTGTGAGAAGATGTGGAAACTGCTAGCTGACATCCCTCACTGAAACAAGTATCCTATTTTGCTTCAGTCTCTGGGTAGTAGAATAAATAGTACCCTTTTGTTACTTGGGGTTACAGGAGCCAGAGCAGAGCTTGTTTTTAAGTTGTAACACAGTGGTAGTCAACCTGGTCCCTACCACCCACTAGTGGGCGTTCCAGCTTTCATGGTGGGCGGTAGGGGTTTTGATAGGGGTAGGGATACTGAAGCACTTTCCTTTTTTTTAATTTAATTGACTTTTTAAAAAAAAAATCATAGCATTATTTAAAAACATTTTCATTAGCTTTTCATAAAATTCCCCATGACAATTTAAATTTCTGAAAATATACTATTTGTATCGCCTGCACATAAGCTTAGTTCACATTACGTACGTGAAACTAAATGGCGCTATAGTGCGACCGCAAACAAAAGAGCCTCATCCCAGAATAGCTTGCGCATCTCCCCCCACACCCCCAGCTGTAACAGACAAGTAGAGCTGGTAGTCAGCGCCCCCTCCAAACCCAATCCACGATGCGCAAGAGGCATGCGCAGACGATGATAAACAGCGCATTACTGTGGAACCGATGGGCGGTTAGAAAATTCTACTACTAACAGAGATACAAAAGTGGGCGGTAGGTATAAAAAGGTTGACTACCCGTTGTAACATTTAAATAAGTAAGCAGTCCTCGGCTTACTATCTTTTAATGACAGTTCAAAGTTACGACACCCTCAGAAAAAGTGACTTACATCCAGTTCTCAAAGTTACAACCATTGTACCACCCCCTGTAGTCACATGATTGCAATTTGGGCACTTAGCTTTCATTTGTGATGGTTGTAGCATCTTGCAGTCAGTAATCAGAGTTTGCCTTCCCAACCAGCTTCTGACATTCAGAGTCAATTGGGGAAGCCATGTTCACTTAATGATGCATTGATTCAGTTAACAACCATGGTAAAAATGATGGTAATATCAGTCTGGTTACATGATGATTTACTTAGTAATTACATTGTTTAATGACTGAAATTCCAGTCTCAATTGTGGTCATAAATTGACTATATGATGAAGCAAAGACAGGATATATATCTTTCAAGTATCTTAAAGAAGTGAATGTATTTTTAATGCTTCCTTTAACCTTTTCCAAACGAAAGCCTAGATCTTTGGGGGCAGGTTTGTGTATTTATTGCTTTCTGAGACAATGACATGATCTTGCATCCTGCAATGTATAAAAAGCTGAGACGTCAGTAACTTCTGAATACCAAAGACGCTGCCCAATCATCTCAAGTTCTCTGAACAAATGCTGTATTGTCATTTAGACTAAGGGATATGCTTTGTGGTTCTCTTCATATCCTTGGCTGCATGGAGTTACAAATATTGCACAGTGTGGAGTGAATATTAGAAGACTTACATCCTTTCTGTCTTTTCAAAAGGTATCCTCCTGCAAACTTGTGAATGGGGAATAATAATAACAACAACAACAACAACAACAGAGTTGGAAGGGACCTTGGAGGTCTTCTAGTCCAACAACAACAACAACAACAGAGTTGGAAGGGATCTTGGAGGTCTTCTAGTCCAACCCCCTGCCCAGGCAGAAAACCCTACACCATTTCAGACAAATGGTTATCCAACATTTTCTTAAAAATTTCCAGTGTTGGAGCATTTACAGCTTCTGCAGGCAAGTTGTTCCACTGATTAATTGTTCTAACTTAGGAAATTTCTCCTTAGTTCTAAGTTGCATCTCTCCTTGATTAGTTTCCACCCATTGCTTCTTGTTCTACCCTCAGGTGCTTTGGAGAATAGTTTGACTCCCTCTTCTTTGTGGCAACCCCTGAGATATTGGAACACTGCTATCATGTCTCCCTAGTCCTTCTTTTCATTAAACTAGGCATACCGAGTTCCTGCAACCGTTCTTCATATGTTTTAGCCTCCAGTCCCCTAATCATCTTTGTTGCTCTTCTCTGCACTCTTTCTAGAGTCTCAACATCTTTTTTACATCGTGGCGACCAAAACTGAATGCAATATTCCAAGTGTGGCCTTACCAAGGCATTATAATGTGGTATTAACACTTCACGTGATCTTGATTCTATCCCTGTTTATGCAGCCCAGAACTGTGTTGGCTTTTTTGGCAGCTGCTGCACACTGCTGGCTCATATCTAAATGGTTGTCCACTAGGACTCCAAGATCCCTCTCACAGTTATTACTGTTGAGCAAGGTACCACATATCCGGTACCTGTACATTTTGTTTTTTTGGCCTAAATGTAAGAACCTTACTTTTTTCACTGTTGAATTTCATTTTGTTAGATAGCGCCCAATGTTCTAGTCTGTTTTCTGTATCTTGAACCTATCTTCTGGAGTGTTGGCTATTCCTGCCAGCTTGGTGTCATCTGCAAATTTGATGAGTTCCCCATCTATCCCCTCGTCCAAGTCATTGATGAAGATGTTTAAGAGTACTGGGCCTAAAACAACGCCTTGGGGTACTCCACTGCATACTTCCCTCCATGTGGATGTAGTTCCATTGAGGACTACACGTTGAGTGCGGTTGGTCAGCCAGTTAGGAATCCATCTGGTGGTGGTGCTGTCTAACCCACATTTTTCTACTTTATCTAGTAGTAGGTTATGGTCTAATTTATCAAATGCTTTACTGAAGTCCAACTAAATTATATTGACAGCATTCCTCTGATCCACTAATTTTGCCACTTTATCAAAGAATGCAATAAGATTAGTCTGGCATGATCTTTGGCACATTCTTTGGCACAGTCTTTGTTAAGAGTAATGACTTATACCCGACATTCCCCAATCGTACCAACAATGAATACAACGACCTAACACATATAGATTTCACAGAAGATAATGTTGAAAAAGCTCTTCGCAAACTTAAACCATCCCTATCTATTGGACCTGATGGACTATGTGCATACTTCTTAAAAAAGATTTCCACTAATATAGCAGAATCCCTAAGCATAATTTTTGAAAAAGCTTTCATGACCAGTTCCCTTCCCAAACTTTGGTCACTTGCCACGGTCATCCCTGTCTTCAAAAAAAGAGATCCTAGCCTAGTTGAAAATTACAGACCTATCTCTCTTGCTGTGTCACCTGCAAAGTAATGGAATCTATCATCAACCAATCCATTACCCTCCATCTAGAAACAAACAACCTATTCTCTAATAAACAATTTGGTTTCAGAAAAAAATTATCATGTAATTTACAACTTCTTCACTGAAAAAACATATGGACTACAAACCTTGATCAGGGCAAAGCAATAGATGCAATCTACATAGACTTCTGTAAAGCTTTCGACTCAGTAATACATGATAAACCTCTCCTAAAACTAAAATCCTATGGCATCTCAGGACAATTGGATAACAGCTTTTCTATCAGACAACAAGTGGTCAAAATTGGCAATGCTCTATCAAATCCTGTTCCTGTTAAAAGTGGAGTTCCCCAAGGCAGCGTTCTTGGACCAACACTCTTCATATTATACATTAATGATCTCTGTGACCATATTACAAGTAATTGTGTTCTCTTTGCTGACGATGTCAAACTATTTAACACCACCAACAATACAGCTATCCTCCAAAAAGACCTTGACTTTTTATCTGAATGGTCTAAAACTTGGCAACTCCAAATCTCAACCAGCAAATGCCCAGTCTTACATATTGGAAAAAAGAACCTAAACACTAAGTACAAGCTTGATGGACATTACCTTATTGATGACCCCCCCACCCTGTTAAAGATCTTGGCGTTTTCATATCAAATGATCTAAGTGCCAAAGCCCACTGCAACTACATAGCAAAAAAGGCTCTAAGAGTTGTAAACCTAATTTTGCGTAGCTTCTTTTCCAAAAACTCTACACTACTAACCAGAGCATATAAAACATTTGCTAGACCTATTCTTGAATACAGCTCGACTGTTTGGAACCTATACCACATTTCTGACATCAATACAATTGACGTGTCCAGAAATATTTTACAAGAAGTGTTCTCCACTCCTCTGAATACAACAAAATACCTTATGCCACCAGACTTGAAATCCTGGGTTTAGAAAATTTAGAACTACGCTGCCTCCGACATGACCTGAGTTTAATTCATAGAATCATCTATTACAATGTCCTTCCTGTCGAAGACTTTAGCTTCAGTTGCAACAATACATGAGCACACAATAGATTTAAACTTAATGTTAACTGCTCCAATCTTGATTGCAGAAAATATGACTTCAGTAACAGAGTTATTATTGCTTGGAATACACTACCTGACTCTGTGGTCTCTTCCCAAAATCCCCAAAGCTTCAACCAAAAACTAACAGTTTGACACCCCTTTGTGGGAATTATAAATAAATAAAATATTTTTTAAAAAAACAACGAATGGCCAAACTCTTACAGATTAATCAATCACGAGATTTCTTCATCTTATATATACATATATATATATACGTATTCATCTTATATATATGTATACTGCACGAATCAAGAAGAGGGCCGTGAAAATATTTACAGACCCCTCACATCCAGGACATAAACTGTTTCAACTCCTACCCTCAAAACATCGCTATAGAGCACAGCACACCAGAACAACAAGACACAAGAACAGTTTTTTCCCGAAGGCCATCACTCTGCTAAACAAATAATTCCCTCAACACTGTCAAACTATTTACTAAATCTGCACTACTATTAATCTTCTCATCGTTCCCATCATCAATCTCTTTCCGCTTATGACTGTATGACTGTAACTTTGTTGCTGGCAATCCTTATGATTTATATTGATATATTGACCATCATTTGTGTTGTAAATGTTGTACCTTGATGAACGTATCCTTTTATGTACACTGAGAGCATATGCACCAAGACTATTACTTGTGTGTCCAATCACACTTGGCCAATAAAAAATTCTATTCTATTCTATTATGAGGTGTGAGTATCAGATCTCATAAAATTTGGCCATATTTTTAAAAATTAAGAAATACTTTTGTCTCAGATGCTAATGTGAAAGATTGCTTGGAAATGTTGTGAGAGGTAATAGGAAGAAAGACATAAGAGCCAATAGATGGAGATAAGATCCAACAGTTGTTAGAATCTTATCTTACAAACAGCAGTTTGGTCCAGGCTGCAAAAAGCTGAGGAAGAAAAGTCAAAAATGTTCAAAGAAATTGATCTCAACGGATTTACTTATAAATGACAGGAGGAGGTTCCTATTGCAGTTTCCAGAGTTCTGTATTTTAACCCTAATTACAATACTGTGTTAATGCAATACAGTACAAAGCTTAATGGTATAATTGTTTTGAATCTTCTGAACAATTCTGTCTGAGCCTGAGCTCCAGAACATGGCCTCAAATAATGCAACTTGAGCCAGTCTATCCAATGTTTCAGTTTTATTTTGCCTGGGCTATAAAATAACTTTATAATAATTACATCTTGAAGCAGTGACTTGGAGGAGCCTAAAGGATGCCGGAATGCTAAGTGTGCAAGATATGGAATTAAGTGGGAGGAGAAAAATAACTATACGCAGATAATCAATAAGATTACATTAAGCATTCCTGGCTCCAGTGCTCAAAACAGGAGCAACAAACTCCTTCCCAGGCAATGTGTAGAGTAAAACAATGAGCTAATATATTTCTCAAAGAGAAAAGTAAATAAAGTTCATTGCCGAATATTTGCTGTGATAAACCACTTGAAGACACGTCCAGGGACAAACTATAACTGGATGTGTCTGAAGTCTTTGTGGTAGTTATAACATGGAAAATCAGAAGTTGAGGGATGGGAAATAAGGGATTTGTTTAGAAGTTTCTTGAGGGTCACTAATTTGGGTAGAGTGAGTAGGAACTGCTACCTTGCTGATGTCACACCTGGAGGCAGTCACAGAAATGGACCCCTGATTTTGGGGAAGATTTCAAAGAGTATCAGAAGAATTGACCTGTGTGGATTCTTTTCCTGAGCTTCTCCTTAGGGAGTTAAGTATAGTATGAACCAATATCTGCATAGAATAAAAATGTCAACTGTGGTACTCAAAGGTACTTCTGAAAAAGCCTCTCCAAATTCACTCTTCTTTTCACACAGCATCTTCAGTTCCAAATTTTCAGGAAACTGTCCCAAGAGCCAGTGGCTGCAGCCATGCCATCTGCAGTTACTCCCAAACAGCTCACCCTATTGTCGTGTCCAGACAGAAGGCCTGTGGGTTTAAATAATAATGGTTCATGATCTACTATGATGATTAAGGTGGATAATTTAATGTTTAAAACACAATATTAAAACACCCTAAGAACCACAATATTAAAGACAAAACCCACAGTTTTTGGAGTGGCAGTGAATTAGTTTGGAGGAAAATTATTTTGCCTAAACTCAGCAGATCTCTGAGCAGAGTTCCAAATTTTGGGTAGAACAGGTAGCCCTCCCCTCCCCTCTGATGGCACAGTTATCTAGAGGAAAAGTTCCATACAGACAAGGAATGCATGAAGAGATAATCCATCTGCAGTGGAGTATAACTCATATTTCATTCTTGATAAATGAGAGAGGAACAATATGCAACCTATATGCCAGCAACCAACAGATTGGGTAGAACTGAGCTGTGCTATTCACAGCTTGAAGGTTAAAGAGTGATCAGGAAAAAGGAACACTTTCATGTTGGAATAAGGGAAAGTGACATTTGATTTTGCTCAGTCTCCCAGTCTTCTAATTTTAGATTATTTTAGGTCATGATTATTTTTTTAAAATGTCTGTTCCCAAATAGATAGGCATTACTCCAGGCACATTTTTCTGTCAATGTAAAAAAAGTGAGAGAAAAACCATCAGAACTCTAGCTGTGACTCACCCACACGCTCTGCTTTCAGACTATCCCAGATATTGCAATTGAAATCATCATATCCGGCCAGGAGGAGGCGCCCGCTACGGGAGAAAGCGACTGAGGTAATTCCACACATAATGGTCTCGTGAGCAAAGTTGATGAGCTCTTGGTCTGCCCGAAGGTCAAAGAGGCGACAGGAGGCATCATCTGAACCAGTGCAAATGGCTTCCCCACTGGGGAAGAACTAGGGAGGGGGAGGAGGGGGAGAGAGAGAGAGAGAGAGAGAGAGAGAGAGAGAGAGAGAGAGAGATCATTTGCTTCTGTTGTCTTCTGGTGGTTATTCTGCCCTAATCTTTGACATTGTTTCAGGTTCCAGCTCACTTCCACCCTCAGTTCCAGGAAGGGCTTCAGAAACTTACTGAAATGGCATTGATATCCGAGTCATGACCTGTAAATGTCTGGCGGCAAGCTGCTTCTCGGATGTCCCACAGCTTGGCACTGGCATCACAGGCTCCTGAAATAAAAAGCTTGAAGTCCGGAGAGACTGCCAGGCTCATGCAATCCCCAGTGTGTCCTATGAATGTGCTCTTCTCCTGCCCTGTCTCAATATCCCACAGCATGCTGTAAGAGGAAGAAGAAGTTGCTTAGGCTGCACTGAGTAGCTATTTCGATCACCTTCCTATTTGGTACAGCCTTAGAATACTTACAGATCTTGGCAGCTGAATTCAACAGTAATCTAAGAATAAAATTGCTATAAACTAAGGGGAAATAATATATAAAGTAGGATATTCATTCATTCGTGTCCTGCTTTTATTATTTCCACAAATAACTGAAGATGGCAAACATATCCAGCATATCTTCCCCAGGGGTGAAATGTAAAATTTGTTACTACCAGTTCTGTGGGGGTGGCTTGGTGGTGGTGGGTAATGTGACTGGGTGGGCGTGGCCAACTTTTTTTTTTACTTTTAAAAGCATTTTTTCTATAACCTCTTCGGCTGAAGAGGTTGTAAAAAATGCTTTTAAAAGCCTCTGATGATCAGGCAACTCAGCTGGAACCGGCAGAGGAGCCTTTTAAAAGCTTTTAAAGGGTTCTGAACTTCTGACGATCCCAGCTGAGTTGCCTGATCGCCAGAATCCTTTAAAAGCATTTTTTCTACAACTTCTTCGGTCGAAGAGGTTGAGAAAAAATGCTTTTAAAAGGTTCAGACGATCCCAGCTGAGCCGTAGGATCATGAGAGGCGGTTTTTTTAACTTTTAAAACCATTTTTTTTACTTTTAAAAGAATTTTTTCTGCCGAACTGGGAGCATTTCACTCCTGATGTTCCCCCTTCTATTTTTTCCACATTTAAATATGTGAACAGCTTCTTAATTGCAAAAGGGTCTCTTGTTATGCAGTTTGGTCATTTTGATATAAAGTTAGATTCAGCCAAAGATCTCTTAATCACTTCTTCCCCATTGGAAGAGCAACCAGAGCTGATTTCTTGGACCCCACAGACAGTGCCAAATGGGAGTGAGTGACTGAGAGGCAGAATAACTCAATAGATTATGGAAGCTAGCAGAGTTAAACATTCTTCACCAGGTTTTCCTCTTCATGCAACAAAATTCAGCAGACTTTTTTCCTCAAATGGGCCTAGGTTGGGTGTCTATGCTTGGTGGAACCTCTAGAAGGGGATGATATAAAAAGGAAGAAGCAGTGGCACAGTTTGTGGTCAGAGTTTGACGAAAACAGCTATTCACATTGATCCCTTATGATCAAATAGGGATGACATCATTCAATGAGTATGCAAACAACACTTAAAAAGAAGAGGAAAGCAGCAGCTAGAATACATTTCAAAGGAAGAATATGGGTGAGGCAAGGACATGCCACCAGAAGAGTCTTAACATTTTGGAATAAACATTGATATTTGGTCCTCCCTTAGCTTTCTCTAATCCAGATTGGCTGCCTCATCCTGGTTGAGAATTATGTAAAGTACATCTGAAGACCTCCAGTTTGGGAGATGGGTGGAATAGGTGAGGCAGGGGTGCCAAACTGGCGGCCAGTGGGCTGGATGCATCACATGCAGGCCATGCCCACTCTAACTCTGCGAATTGGAAAAACATCGCAAAAGTCACATGATGGCAACATGACACAGCAAGTTTGACACCCGTGGGTTAGAGTATTAAACCTAGATTTAAGGCACAGTAGCAGTTAGCTGAGTTAGGCAATAAAAATAAAAAACAGGTATGAGCCCTGGTGGCACAGTGGTTAGAGTGAAGTATTGCAAGCAAACTTTGCCAACTGCCTGGAATTCAATCCTGACGGGGCTCAACCTTCCATTGTGAGGTGAACCTTTGATTCAACCTTCCATTCCAAGATCAGTAAAATGAGGATACAGATAGTTGAGGGCAATATGGTGACATTGTAAACTGTACAAAAAGTGCTGTATAGCCCTGTGGGAGAGTATATAAGTCTACATCTCTGTAATTGTAGAAACTCAGGGGAAGCTAGTGGAAAATGGCTCCAGGGCTGCCACTAAATGACATTGCTATTGCTAAATAAATAAATAAATACCCATATGGTTGCTTGCTGGCCAGTTCATACACCATAGACAGAAGTACTCACCAAGTGGTGTCCCCAGAGCTAGTTACAATATTATTGTCATCCAGGAATCGGCAGCAGGAGAGGTAGCCTGCAGAGCAGGAGTAAGAGAAGAGGAATATTGTTGAAGGGAAGAAAGAGGATAAGACTTATACAGGACACGTTTTATTATCTCTTCCGGAGATATTTTGTTTTTTGTCAACAGAAGCTGAATTTTGCAGCACATAGTAATTATGTGGCTCAAAAAATTAGAAATTTTCATTCTATGAAATTATACTATTTGTATTTAAATAATTTTTTTAGCCTGCTTCGGCTAGTCACATGGAACCATCAGACACTCTATCCAGCAGTCTCTGGCTTCTGAGATGTTAATTCAGATGTAAGTCAATATCCATAAATTTGCAACCAACTTTTCATTCTTGGAGCAACAATGTGTAAATTCTCAATTTTTTTTTCCTCATCTGGAGGGCTACAAAAACATGTTTGTTTTAAATGGAAGTTGTAGAGTTTCTCAACCATTCCTGTTGCAATATTATATTTTGCTTTGCTTTTTTTTCATGGATTGTAGCTACAGCTTCACCAAGAATTAGAGCAAAAGATCACCTGTATGAGCTGCAAGCTCCCTGTTCACTTTCACGCTTCCTTCACGACTCTTGAGGTTATAGATGGAGCACATATTGTCAAGACCTCCACAGGCCACATAATTCCCTGATGGAGCATAGGCACAAGTCATGACCCAAGAAGACTTGAGAGGGATGGCATGAACCTGCAATTAAAGAATAGGACAGAAATCCACTATTAGCTTCTTGGTCAAAGGTGAGAAAAGCAATAGCTATAGTAGGAATAGACTAGAACAGGGGTGTCAAACTTGATTTCATTGAGGACTAGATCAGCATTATAGTTGTCCTCTGGGGGGGACATGGGAGGAGGGGCATGGTCGGGGCAGCCGACTGGGCATGGCCCGGGGGTGTAGCCAGTTTGACATCACTCACGTGGGTGGTGCCTATGGGGACCAGGTCAGGTTGGGGAGGGATCCAGGGGTCTCTGGTGGGGGGGAAGCGGGCGGGAGGCTCATCCCATGGGATGAGATGAGGTGAGGCAGGGGGCCTGACCTCATATCTGGAAACTGTTGGCCATTGCACGCTTGCCACTCTTTGTGTGCAGAGTGGATGGTTTCTGGCTGTAGCTGCAGCCTGCTGATCCCTTAGCTTGTGCACACTATGGCTCTGGAGTCCACTGCCATCACCGGATTAGCTGTCCATGCAGACTGCTAGACGCGGTTACTCCGTCCCACTGTCTGTTTTGGTTTGCGGTTAGAGAGCAGGTCGCCATTGGTCATCTTCTCAGCCCCCTCACAGATCTTGCCCTTCCCCTCATGCACCTGATGCACTATGGCCTTGCTGTGGGCTGCTGCCACTGCCGCTCAGCAGACTTGCCCAGCCCAAAGGAGGCAAAGTGGCCAGCTAGAAAGGCCATGTAGAGGTGTAGAGTACGTCCAGGCCCAGCAGGCAAAAGAGGGCCACCGCGAGTGGGGAAAGCCAGATCCTCATCGGCACCATGGCCACCCATGTTCAGCAGAGATAGGGGGGAGGCATACAATCATGGCTGAGCCTGGGTGACCATGGCGCCAATAGAGATCCAACTTAACCCGCTCGTAGTGGCGGTCTTTTGCCTGCTGGGCCTGGATGTGCTGTACCACCTCTACTTGGCTTTTCTAGCTGGCTGCTTCGCTTCCTTCAGGCTGCGTGGCATGGTGCTTCAGGTGGCAACAGTAGCAGCCTAATGGACCTGCATGAGCTGCTGGCAGCCTCGGTGATGGCAGCAGCCCACAGCGGTGCCAAGGTGTGTCGAGTGTGTGAGAGGAATGTGCTCCACGTGTGGGCCAAGGACAAGATCTGTGAGGTAGTCAAGAAGATGATCAGCAGCAACCTGCTCTCCAACCGCAAGCCAAAACAGACAGGACGAAATAGGTGAGCCAATGGCAGCAGTAGCCGGAGGCAGAGGCACAGGTCCAGCCTGCTGGATGCAACAGGCAGCCACCTACTCTGTCCCAGCTACATGGGATGGAGCAGGTGTGTCCAGAGGTCTGGCTCCCCCCCAACTCTGCCTGTTGCCAGTGCTGTGCCTGCTTTTTAGAGGGCCAGCTGTGGAGCCCCTACTGCCGGACACCTCCCCCCTGTGCCCACATACCTGAAAGTTCGGTAAGCGCAGCCATCCTGGAAACAGTAAGGGGTCGGCCCATATTGGTTCGCCCGGCCCATCCCCTTCTGGCGGCTGGCAGGCCTGCCTCCTTCTGTGCGCACTCACACCTGCTGAGATAATGTGGGCTGGGCCTGTGCGCATGCACCCCTGCTGGAATGGGATGGGATGGGCCGAAGGGATGCAGGCCGACCCCTTACCATTTCCAGGACGGCCTGCAGGCCTTGAGTTTGAAACCCCTGGTCTAGAAAGTAGACTCAGAGGCAAAATGCTAGCAGTCAGTTTTCATTCCTAGCATTGCTTGCTAACAGATTGTGGACGTATCATCTATTTGCTTAAGTATCTCCTACCTTGTTGGTTGTATAAGTATCCCATACAATTAGTTTTCCATCTTGTGAAGCACTGACCAGAAGTCTATAATAGAAGAAAGGTGTTATCATTGGGATAAATTGGGATCTGAAGGTTAAGCTGCTTCAGGTCCAACTCTCCACCACCCAACCTTACATAATGCACCTTCAAGGTGATTTTGTTCTCCATCTTATAGCAAAGTATTCATAGCCAAGGGATGGGAAGGTAGAACTCTGTGTGTGTGTGGTGGTGGGGGATTACATGTATGGTTCAGAATACAGAATTATTCATTTTGCTGCTATTTCTATTGTATGATAACCAATTTACACTTACAGTATGGACTTCATGAAATTTACCATGTATATTTTATTCAGAGTTGGAAAGGAACTTATTATAAAGTCATTGGTGCTTTCTGAACTAGTTGTTTGTTTGCAGATATTTCATTACCCAACTAAGTAACATCATATTACTGTGTTTTCCCGAAAATAACACCCGGTCTTATTTTCTTTTGGGGCCCCAAAATAAGCACTAGGGCTTATTATCGGGGAAACATGATTTCAGGATGATCAACCTGGCCGGGTGCCTCGCCCCCTGGTGCACACACAAGAGCCAGAAAGTGCTCAGAGACCAACGGTATCCAGTGGGAACTGCAGCCCATCGATCCCTTGGTCAGTGCACTCCGTGGCTGCACAGAGCGGAAGGCGCAGAGCGGAGGCAGGCAATCTCCATGTGCATAAAAGGCAGGCAATCTCGGCGCACTGCTTGGGCTGCAGACAAGCCAAGAAATGGGAAGATGAGCCTCCCATGGCTGGCCGCCACCACTCGGCTTTCCCATGGCCTTTGCAGTGCATCTGGATTGCCTGCCTCCCACTTCCTTCTGCTTCTGTCTGCTGCCGGTGTCACTACACAAAGACGAGCCTCTTGTGGACAGCTGCTGCTCCAGCTCACCACTGCTTGGCTTTTCTGCAGCCCATGCGCGTGTCCAGGTTGCCTGCCTCCCCCTGTGCCTCGACTTTGCACAGGTATTCAACTCACCTGTGCTGCTTAGGCTGTACCTGCTGCCAGATACTCTCAGCCCACAAGTGCTCACCACCTTCTATGCTGGCCATGCCCACCATCTTCATTAAGGCTTAATTTTTGGGTTAGGTTTTATATTAGGCACAGATGTGTAAACCGGGCTAGGTCTTATTTTCAGGGTAGGTCCTATTTTTGGGAAAACACAGTAGTTTGGTAATGAAATATCTGCTAGCAAACAACCAAGCTCTGAGAGCAGCAAGTACTCCACAGTTCAACCCTGAGCTATACATATTCTCTTCTATTAGAAACTTACTTGATGATCTTAGGCTCATCATTAGCTCTCATTCTAATAAATATTTCAGGTTGTTGGATGATTCAAATGATGGAAAAGGACAGCAGGGGTAACCAACTTTGCAAGTGGAGGGTTGATCTCTTTGGAATGAACTCTTTGGTGATTCCACAGGCAAATGGACTTGGTAGTGAGTGACAACGGTGGGATATGCCAATTCACAGAGGCTTATTTTTATTCTCTTATATTTTTTGTTCTCCATCCTATATTCCTCAAGCAAGACTAATTAAGGATCACTGGAAGAAAGAAGTTTTAACTAGTCCTTCCATGGACATTGGCATGGTCAAGATTACTGTTTTTCTATTGCTAAACAGTGATCTTGATGAAAAGGGGAGCACTTTTATTCCTGCAGATGGACATCTATATTCCTATTCATTATTGCCTATTTTGTTTCTGAGCAGGGCAGCCAGAAAATTGCATGGGGAATCTTCATGGGCTTCCATAGAATGTGAAAAGGTAGACAAAAGAAAAATGAGATATACTGTCTTGAGTTCCTTGCAAGAAAATTAAGGTAAAAATGCAGTTAATTAATTTATTTACTATTTTGGTTGGAGATAAATAGAATTAAAGACTTTATGAAAGGCATGAATTGTCCCAAAATTCCACAGTGTTCAAATTGAAAATTGAAAAAAGCAGACAGCAATTCTCTCTCATTCTCTGAATAACACAGATAATAAGAGCCTTTGGTCAGCTAATTTGTTTGAGAAACTGGGCTGGGTCACTGGGAAGGGACTCGACGGAATAAGATAGCAAGGAAAATACCACCTGTTTTTTTCCTTATATACTAGTATATACTCTCAACCTTGGCAATTTTAAGATGTGTGGACTTCAGCTTCATAAATCTTAAATTTGTCAAGGCTAAGAAACACTGCTATATACCATTACTTACTTGGAATCTGTGGACCAGTGACAAGCATAGATCTTGGCCAGATGTCCACGCAAAGTCCTCCGTGTCCGCAGCTGTATGCGCCCAACCACTTCCATGTCAGCAACAAGCTATACAGGGAAGAAGAAATTTAGCTCCTATTCCAAAAGGTTTTCGCTAATGAGCTGTATTAAGTCACTTGCTGAACCTGCAGTTCTCTTGAATTTGTGTCAGACTTACCCATTCAGGCAAACTTGTTTTAAACAGAGTAATGTACTGTTAGCATTTCCTACCTGAGCAAGTGTAGTATCAGCACAAGTTTTTCGAGCTTCCTGAAAGAGAAAAGGCGAGAGATGACATTTTGATACCCCCAGCATTTCTACCCTCTATCCCAGGGGTGTCAAACTCAAGGCCTGCGGGTTGGATCCAGCCTGCTGGGTGCTTAGAGCTGGCCTGTGGGGCCAGCCTGGAAATACCAAAGAACCGGCCTGTGCTGCCTCTGCTAGCGAAAACAGGGCACGGGGGGCCATGCGCAGCCCCCCCCCCCCATGCCCCGTTTTTGGCCTGGACGGCCTCCTGCAAAATCCTGCAGGAACCACAATTCCCTCACTAACCTGCTTTCCAGCTCTCTTTTTTCTGGCATGCAGGGCAACAAAAGAAGACCGTGGGACTCCCAGTAAAAAAAAAAAAGTTCAATCAGACCTTCTGAGTTTGCAAGATCTTTTTTCCTTTGAGAAGCTGGAAGGACTGATTGCATTTTTTAAAAACTGCTAGTCTCATGGTCTTCTTTTGTTGCCCTGCACGCAGGAGAACGTGAAAGCAGGTTAGCGAGGGAATTGTGGTTGCTCTGAGGTGGGATGAGGATTTTGCACTTCGATTGCTCTGGGGTGGAGTGGGAGTGAGGATTTTGCACTAACCCTAACCCTAAAAGTCAGTCTATGTTTAGTCTACATCTGACTTTGGGGATATTTCTTCATAACCGAACAAAAGTTCGGTTTTTTCTGTGCAGTTCACACCCCTTGCTTGCTGGATCTGGATGTCACAAAGCAAAGCCCACATTTTGTTATTAAACACCCCCCCCCCACCGCTCTGTTTTGGCTGGCAGAGTGCTGCAGGAGGCAGAGTGCTGTCATGCCCCCCCTGGCCACACACCCCCTCTCCAGCCCTCCAAGGTCAAACAAAACTCTGATGCTGCCCTCAATGAAATCAAGTTTGACACCCCTGCTCTATCCTTTATGAAGCAGTTTCAAACGAATGTGACCATCTTCATTTATCTCAGCCTTTAAGGGCAAAGAACATCCTTCACTGAGTTAGAACTCAGTTTTTTTCCCCCTTCCAGCTGACCAATAGGAGAGTGGAAAGAATGTCATGGAACTAGTGACTTGGAGGAACAAAATTCCCTCAACCCAAATCCCTACAAAAACAAAACATAAGCAATTGTTTTCTCTCTCCACCCCCACCCATGTTTTTCAGTATTGTATACTTATACTGACGTGCATTTATCTGGTGGTTTGCAAATAAGACTTGAGAAGCACTGAAATGCTGCCATAGCTTCCTAGCTGCTTGGCCACCATTCCTTTGCCTTTTAAAAGTCCATGCGAATTGTTAAAGTTAAATGAGAGCGTATGGCAATTGTATTGCTGTGCACATGTCCCAGTAATCATGACAATAGTTTGCATATGGCTACCTTGGCTGGAAGACGATACATTCTAAACTACATATTGTAGGAATAGGCCAGCAGCAGGAGTGATGTCCTGGGTACAAGGAGAGAATAACAATTTGGACCAGAGAGCTAAAGAGTAGGATGAAACAATATTCCTGAGAGTGAGAACATGACCTGTCTGTAGTAATTTTTAAAAAAATATCATTTTGTTGTGATTTCAAATAAGCTGCAACAAAGTCAAAAATATCAAGTTTGCTCCCAAAAAAGAAGAATCATGAGATCAAAGATCACAATCAATCCCAAATGGTGTGTGTGTGTGGGGAGCATTGACTGGATTTTTGGAATGAAAAGTATAGCAAAGAACACTTCCCAAATTGTGACTCCTGTATCATGAAATTGCCCTTCAATAACCAAATTTCAATTTTCTTTGAAAAACTAGATAACAATCCACTTGTTGCCGAACTGTGTATTTCTTCACCACTTTTCTTCCTAGGTACGTAAAATGAGTTATTTTCACAACAGCCCTGTGATGAAGATTAGGCAAAGAAAATGTAATTGGATTAACTTCTGGGTTGGTTGAAGATTAGAATCCACTTGGGTTTTACAAATCCAGGATTCTATCAGTTTCTCTTTTTTTGTAGTTGCAAAACACTTAAGCAATGTAAAACGGCAGACATCTTAGGTGTGCGCAGATAGATAGAGTCAAATGTAAATTGAAACAGTATACAGGTTGTCTTCGACTTACAACTGTTCGTTTAGTGACCGTTCGAAGTCACAAAGGCACTGAAACAAGTGACTCATGACCATTTTTCATACAACTGTTGCAGCCTCCCTTTATTCATGTGATCCAAATTCAGATGCTTGGCAACTGACTCATATTTATGACAGTTATGGCAGAGTCTCTGCATCGTGTGATCATGTTCTGTGACCTTCTGACAAGCAAAGTCAATTGGGGAGGTAGGTTCGCTTAGCAATTGTGTTACTAACTTAATAACTTCAGTGATTTACAACTGTGGCAAGAAAGGTCGTAAAATGCAGCAAAACTCACTTAATATCCATTCACTTAGCAACAGAAATTGTGGGCTCAATTGTATTCGTAAATCAAGGGCTACCTATAGTTATTAAACATTTTTATTAAATTATTTTCAGCAGAGTGGTGGGCCCATACACTCATTGTACACCACATATGAGCAGATTTTGTTCTTACAAATGTACAAATGCTATGCTTTTTAAAATACCTCTAATTATAAAAGTTTTTTACTTTTTGTCTAGGACAGCGATGGCTAGCCTTTTCGGCATCAAGTGCCGAAACTGGAGTGTGCACGCCAGAGCACTGGAGCCCGGAAAAGAGCAGCTGGCTGGTGCATATATGCGCGGCAGCCAGCTGCTCTTCCGGGTTCCGTTGTATGCATGCGCACCGGACAGCTGCTCACCTCTGGGTTCTGGTGCGCCAGGTGGTCTTCGCATGAAGACCAGCTAGCCAGCACGCATACATGCACCGGAACCCAGAAGAGCAGCTAGTGACAGTGTGTGTGCCCACAGAGAGGGTTCTGTGTGCTACCTCTGGCACACATGCCATAGGTTCACCATCACGGCTCTAGGATATACTGTTAGTTGAAATTTCAGAAAACGCTTAACTGATTCTTAATCCAGAGGTAGATAGTCTTTGGAGCAGCTCATTTCCTTGCAGTGAAAAAATAAGCCTATTCTCAGGTACTCTCTGGCAATATTTTTTATCCTAGCTAGATTTCTCTTCATGCTGAGAAAATTACAACTCCAGAATCTTTGGGGGACATGCGGTGTATGCCCTTTAACTGATTCATTAGTGATATGTCAAAGAACTGAGGAAGAAAAAGAAAAAAATATAACTCAAATACAATAAAGTTACTGCATTAAGGGAAGTCCAAGATGATATTAATTCTGGATATTTGTAAATATTCAAAATGGGAAATACCCACTGGGCTAGAAAACCTTCCATGCTAGTAAGCACATTTGAGCCTTGACCATAAAGCATCACAAAGTGGCTGGCGCAGTGTGTATGTTCTTTATTTTCTCAGATCACCCAGTCTTTCTTTCTCTAGTTTCGTGTCTGTTTGTGTGTGTTTGTGTGTGTGTGTGTGTGTGTGTGTGTGCATGTGCCCAGGTGGAAGGGTATACTGGCACAATAAATCACTAGTTTGCAACAAGCCCCACTTTTGTTTCCTAAGGAGCCCATTTGGGCCCAGAGACAGTCTACAATACAGTGGAAACACAATAGCATTTTGTTTTGTAATGTGCAAGTTTTATATTCTATTTATTTAGTTATTAGATTTTTATCCTGCTTTTATTACTTTATAAATAACCCAAGGCAGTGAACATATCTAATAGTCCTTCCTTTTTCTGTTTCTCCCACAATAACCCTGTGAGATGGATTGGGCTGAGAGTCATGTAGCAGGCTTTCATGTCTAAAGTGGGGCTAGAACTCACAGTCTCCTATTTTCTAGGCCAGCACCTTCACCACCAGAGCAAACGGGCTAAAAATAAATAAAAATAAGAGCAACCTGATGAGCCACAGCAGGGAGGCTGGGAGGCCCCAAGGGCTTCTTCAGGAATATGGTGCTTACAGGTTTAATCTCATGCACCACTGACAAACGTGCATTATCTGAGTTGTAATCTTTAAAGTAATTGTGTGAGATACCAGTGTTGCAGATAGGGAGTTGAGGCTGAGGAGATTGCTCATGATTTTATAGATGAAATATGAATGGGGGTTTCATAGTTCAACCTTTATCTTCACTTAAAGTGGAGGAAAACGGCCCCATCTCAGGCATTTCCCTCTTGTTCTCAGCATTACCTCAATCTGCTTCTTCAGCTGCTCAGCTTCCTGCTTCATCTGCTCTATTTCACCCATTGTGACAGACTAATTTTCAGCTTTCACTTGGAGTCCCCTGGGTCCTGTGGAGATCAAAGGAGAAAGAGGAAAAACCCTAAGACTGAAATCTTGGTGTTTTTTAAACAGCAATAGCAATCACAATTAGACTTATATACTACTCCATAGTGTTTTACAGCACACTAAGTAATTTACAGAGTCAGCATATTGCCTCCAACAATCTGGGTTCTCATTTTACTAACTTTAGAAGGATGGAAGGATGAATCAATCTTGAGCCTGTCAGGATCAAACTCCAGGATGTGAGCAATACTGTGAATTAGCTTGCAATACTCATTTTAACCACTACACCACCAGGGCTTTTTTTTTTTTAATGTTTACAAGATCTCCAATAATTTAGGTCTTGTGAATCAACAGAGCTCCCTGATATAATAGAAGGCATAAAAAAATGGAAGGTCACACCAAGCCTTCCTATAGTTCTGGGTCAAAGCAAGTCAAATCAGTCGAAGAAGTTCACTTAGTCAAATTTGACTCCAATAAATGTTACTTTGCCACCACTTCTTATTATGCATACTTGGGTATGTAAGAAAGCAGGATGGGTCCTTGCACACATAATAGGATTATAAGGGGCCTCTGTGGCTCAGACTGCTAATGCAGTCTGTTATTAACAGCAGCTGCCTGCAATTACTGCAGGTTCTAGTCCCACCAGGCCCAAGGTTGACTCAGCCTTCCATCCTTTATAAGGTAGGTAAAACGAGGACCCAGATTGTTGGGGGCAATAAGTTGACTTTGTATATAAATATACAAATAGAATGAAGACTATTGCTAACATAGTGTAAGCTGCCCTGAGTCTTCGGAGAAGAGCGGGATATAAATGCAAATTAAAAAAAAAAGGGAGTCATGTATTTCTAAGAACAAAAAGGGGGCTTCATAAGGAAAGCCATAAAATATTCTATGTATCTGCTCTGCGGTGTTTTGTTTTGTTTTTCATTTAAAAAACCAACTCAACAAACTGATATTTATAGTTGCAAAGCCCCAAAAAATTTCTGCAACATTTTAGTCAGTCCAGTTAATATTTCTCCATGTTTGCATGTTAGCCTTCAGCCACATCACTCCATCAGGTTTCCCTCAATTGTCTATCCTGCTGCTTCCAGCTACAGCCTGCCATTAATGTGCTAGTATTTTGTAATTGATTCCTGCTGCTGTGACATCAATGGGAATGTCGGGGGAGGGGGGGCAGATCTCCATGCTGGGAAAGAAGTCCAACTGCAAGTTTTTGCAGACTGAGCTTCTGAGTAGTTGGCAACTCTACTTTTACTCATTGTTTATACTTTTTATCTTCTTCTAATGCCATCTTTGGTTCAAAAACTACACCTTCATTTTTTAGTTTTACTCAATTCCTGTGAATTCCTGTGCATAAGAGCAGAGTTTTTTTAAAAAAAAATACTGGCAGCTTGAAAATGTGTGGACCAACTCTCAGAGTTCCCCAGTTAATTGGCTGGAGAATTCTGGGAGTTGAAGTCAACACATCTTCAAACTGCCAAATTCAAGAAACACTGCTCTAGAAATTAACTATTGTTTGGCAACCAATTGCACCAAATCAGTCAGGCTGCTTTCAGGTAAGGATTAACTGTGGAGTTTTTGTTCATTCACAGCATTATAGTTATAAGAGTTTAGCAGGACCAGGCCATCAAATCCTTTTATTTATGCTACCAGATAAAATCTGATTTTTAAAAACTGGTGGGAAGAGTAATGTTGTTTTAACAAGCAGTATTAATCCAGATGCATCAATCTCATTTTAGCGTACATTGAAGATTACTTTTGCACCAAGTTTTTTTTTAATTAAGCATTTAAATATAACAATTATCTGGTTGTATTAGAAATCATTATAGTCTAGTGAATCAAAGTGCTATAATAATCACAACTCTTAATTATGCAATTACCACTATATTTTGAAAAATGTTTAATCTTCCATTTAGGAAAATTGCTTAACAACAATCAGGATGCTTCTGGTTAATAATAAAAAAATAGAATTATAATTAAATGCTAAATTATAAAATGCTAAAATATAGAATGCTAAAAGTTTAAATAACTGCTTATTTTAGGGAAAAAAAGCTTTATAGCTAAAACAGCTTGCTTTTAAAAATACTTTTATTAAGGATTTTAAAAATACTAAAATACAAACTATCAAAAAGAAAAAAAAGTAGAAAGAAAAATGCAAATTGCAAAAAGAAAATGAAACTTTAAAAAGAAAGAAAGAAGAAAAGGAACTGAAAATGGAATAGTTAAAGAAGTGACTTCCTATCTTCTTTGCAACAAGTACAGGCAAATTTAATATATCTCTCAACCTCCTATAAAATTACATAATCCATTTCTTCCCATAACCTTGCCTTTATATTCATAAATCCAACAATCATTGTCATTTCTGCCCATGGCAAGAAGTCCATTAAGGTTTTCCAGCATTTCATAATAGTATTTTTATTCTACTTAGATCAAATAAATTATATCAATCTTGATTTTTAATTCATCAGGTTGCTGTCATGGGATTTAATTTCTGTTCAAAATTTCTTCCTCCTGTCTCAATTTTTTTTCCAAAGTTTAAAAACACTCTTTTATAAATGCATTCATAAGTCTTTGTCCAGGTTATTTTTCATCTCTTGGCTTATTATTTATATTTCATATTATTTGTATTGCATATTCTATTCTATTCTATTCTGTTCTGTTCTATTCTATTCTATTCTGTTCTATTCTATTTCCACCATAATTGTCTTCTCTGATATATAATCCACAATTTCTTTATTTCCCAATGTTTATCAGCTGGAATTTCTTTCATCTCTTCACTTGATCAGTCTGCAAATTCTTCCACTTTTTAAAAAATGTTTTGTTTGTTATCTTTCTAATGATAAAGACTTCATATCTTGGCAATTCTCTGTGTCAATCCAAGTTCATTGTTCAACCAATTTCCATTTAGTAAAATATTAAATTTCATTTCCAAATTATTATATTGAATTATTTCTTTTCAGGTTAACTGTAGTACAAAAAGGCTGTTTTTTAAGGAAACATTAATTTTGGTTGCTTATTCCACAATATAATGATTTAAATTCTTTTTCTGTATGAAGCCTACAGATGCTGCAGTCCAAAATACTTTTTATATAAAATCTGCATAACAAATTGATTTATTGATAACAGGAAAAATATGCTAAAATTTGGGATCTTGTAGGATTTAATGATACCCCCTAGATGCCTCTAAGGTTTAAAATTCAGCTGGTTCAATTTCAAATTTCAATAAAATTTACTTGTAAATTGTGCCAGTAGGTGGCAATTGACAAATGGTATTTATCTTTTAGTTTGGAAAATGATGAGTTCTAGTTGATTTAATATAAAAATATGAACATAAAATAAGTTTTACATTGTGAAATTAATTTAAGACATAGATAACATTATCCCTATAAATATATGGATATCATATTTTACAAGAAAAAGATGCAAGACAAGAAAAAAAAGAAAGAAATGACTTCTCTACAATACATAAGGACAGTATTTTAATCATGTTTTAATTGGATTTATACTTTATAGAAAATATGTAGCTCAAAAAGAATAGCATTCACCACAAAAGGTTTTTGGATCCTTGTTAATGTTGAAAAATTCAGCTAACTGAGAAATCATCCAAGTAAATAATCATACTCTTCAAGAGACAGAAGAACAATGCAAATATAGTTATAACAAAAGTCTCCTTGCTTCTGTTCCTTACAGAAAGTGAAAATGAATAAATTGTTTGCTCAAATCCTTACCTCAAGCCTGTTTTCCTCCTATTGCACACACCATTTTGCAAAAAAATCTGAACTATTGATATGATAGAAACCCTGCCAAGCTGCCAAAATATAAATATATCCTGCTTGTACATTTCCACTGAAAGCTGTGATGATGGTATGGCATAATAGTTCTGTAGCCAGACAACTTTTGCAGCAGGAACCGTGATTGCAGGTTACAGTACAGAGTCTGTTCGGGTAAGTATATTGGGTGGTGGGAAGGGAAGCTGCTTGAGTACAGAGGCTGGGAAGTAGGATGAGACAGCTGTTCCACCAATAGGAAACTTCCTAAAATGCAGCTCCAAAGGAACAAAACTTTTCAGGCCCAGAGGCAGGTGGTGACACAGGGGAACAGCTTTGATCTCAAACTGGCCCAGAAGCCCCATGTGGAGAGGGCTTGGCTAGTGGGATTAAGATCAGGCTTGCCTACGAAATCTACTAGAGGGATTTCAACAGCAGGAGGTTGGGAGAAACCAGAGTTTCTACAACAGGGAAAATGGCCAATCTCTGACTTGGTAGCTTAAGGACAGTGACCTTAAGAAACCATGTGAAGATTGGCCATAATGGAAACAACAAAGAGAAAATAGAAGTATCTTCACTCTCAATGTCTTTTACAGGTACAGAAGGATACCATAGCTAATGATTTCAAAAGCTGCTGAGACATCCAGAAGGGCTAGGATGAATATATCACCCCAAGGCAGGGGTGAAATGTAAAATTTGTTACTACCGATTCTTTGGGCGTGGCTTGGTGGGGGGTGGGTAATGTGACTGGGTGGGCTTAGCCAGCTTTTTTTTTTTTACTTTTAAAAGCATTTTTTCTACAACCTCTTTGGCTGAAGAGGTGGTAAAGAAATGCTTTTAAAAGCCTGTGATGATCAATCTTCCAACACACTTTATATGTTTCACTTTTTGACGTGTTTTTCTCTCTCTAATTTTTCTTTTCTTTTCTTTATTTGTATTATATAACTAATCTTACCCTTCGCCCTGAACTCTAATCATTAATCAGCTCCTTTTTTTCCTTTTTTCCCCTTCTCTCATTACTTCCTCCAAATTAAACCCTTTAGTTTCAAATCAATCATTTTTCTAATATTTGACCCTAACTCTAAATCCTCCTATTCAAATACTTTCCCATTATTCCTTATTCACCTCAGAATATAAATTCAAATATTTTCCTTAAATTCCATTTTTCCAATCACAAAAATTAATATTCATACAATTTTATATATACCACTTATCTAATATTAAAATCATTCATATATTTGCAATCAAAAACATTTCATGTAATATTCAAATGTATATATATATTTATAACTCTTCATAGTAAACCATAATAAAAACTATTTTTATTTTTATCTATAAAATATTCTATACTTTCAGACATTTTAGCTGTTCCAAATTCCATTATTAATATTAAAACCATTTAATGTATTGTCCACTATTTTCTTCTTTTCTTCTTTCTCCTTTTTTCTTCTTTCTCTTAGAATCCTTTACTCTCTTTATTTGCCCTGTATTTCTATCCATTTCTCCCTTCCCTTTTCCTTGTTACTTTCCCACTATCAATCCCAATGTAATCCTTTGAGTTTATATTTTTCTTCCCCCCCCTTTTTTTTTCTCCTTGTCTCTTTCTACTCTCTCTATTTTCCTCTACTCTCCTAATTTGCAGTATATTTCCATCTGCTCTTCTTTCATCTTTCTTATTTTGCCACTGTTAATCCCAGTGTAATCATTTAAGTTTTTTGTATATTTCTCTTTCCCCCTTCTTTCTTCCTTTGTCTCTTTCCAACCTTTCTATTTTTATCATTATTAGTTTTTCATTATTACTCCCCACATAATCATTTGTCTTTTCACAATCAGTATCTTTTTCTTTGTCTTTGATAACACTGTCTTGATTCTTCCTCATAATTTCTGCATCTTCTTCGGTATATTCCAACACTTCCTAGTTCATCCAATTTAAATTTTCCATGTAACATTGTAATCATTTCTTTTGTTTCCAGTTTTAAAGATGCATGCATCCTTTTAATCATTTCAATTAGTTCCTGTGCCATTTTGTGTTTTCTGAGTTGTACTTCAGCTTCCTTGGTTATCGAAATCAAACAGCTTGCAAGCACACAAATCCTCCTCAAAAGTTCCCACTGCTCTTATCACTTTGAAAGACTTTCCCCGCCAAAATGCAAGTTACCGTAAACATTGTAATTTTTTTCTCCACCTGAAGATGTATCTCTCCAATCCACAATTCCAATCAAAAAGTTAGGGAGGTACCATTTTATTTATTTAAAACCACATTACCAATATTTACCCTTCTTTCTTTTACTTCTTCATTTTTTTTCCAAAATTCAATTTAAAGTCCAAATCCAAATCTGTTCAGTTTAAAGTCCAAATCCAAGTCCGATTTAAGAAGGGGGAAAAAGGGAGAGTAAAAAGAAACTTCACCAGGCTTTTTATTTATGATTTCCTCAGTTCTTTTATGGTGAAAAAGACATCTTAAAAATTTTTCAATCCTCTCCAGATCTATTATGGGTTTTTTCTTCTGATATTTTGAATATCTCCACAAGTTGTAACCCAAAAATCAAAATTCCCTTTTGGGCTTTAAGGCTTTAAAAGTTCGGTTCTATTTTTCTTCCTGTATTCCCTCACACCAATTAGCCTCTATTTCTCTGCTGGGATACCCTTTACCAAATTAAAAATAGTTTTGTTTTCCTGTGAATTGGCAATCACTCACTCGGCTTCAATATTCCATCCAAATCACCGTTTCTGCTCAAAATCTTGGTCCAGTTGCTCCTGCTTAATGATGGCCGCTGTGGCCACCGCCCCTGCCTCTGAGTCGAAGAGTTTTTCCTGACCTCCGAGGAACTTGCCGGTTCCTCTTGGTCTTCCAAGATGCCTCTCCTTCTTCCATGTCCCTATAGGACAGATCTGGTCTGAAGACCCCTTGGCAGTGGTTTGTCAACCCAAGATTTCGCAGAGTTCATCAGAGCTCGCTATTCCCTGACTATCTCGCCGTGATGCTTCCGGTCGAAAGTGATTGGTTCATTAAATGAACTGAAAGACAATAGTTGTTGGGGGTTTTTTGCTGGTAAAAGAAGGAACAGCCATTTTCTCAGAGATTAATTAATAATACTATAATTGGTAAGACCATTTTCTGAAATAATATTCTTAATTATTGACTCTCCTCAGTATAAATATACTGGTAATTATTGAAGCCTTTCAGTCAAGCTTCTATCTCACTCAATCAAATCATTTTAAAATGCCAATCAGCTACCTCATTTATATACAAATTGAATCTGAAGATGTCCTTTTACTCTTGTCCCCATGACCTCATCCACTAGCCCACGGGTTGACCAAAGAGACCAAGTTGTCTAACTTCAGTTATGCTATGCAATTAGAGTTGCTAGCAGCATCCAAAACTTTGTTAAGCGAAACAGTGTCATATAAAAGTTTAAAATAAAATTTATATATCTTATACATACACACACACACAAACACACACACAATGAGACAACAAATGTAATCTTAGGTACCTTATTACTTTCAATGTGAAAATAATTTGTTGTTTAAATACTGTTTAAATCAATTTTAAAAATATTTAAAACATTTTAATAATTGATCAAGGTTGAAGCTTACTAAATAGCAAAAGCAGAATGATTAAGGCTATAATTCTGTCCAATACATGGTTAGAGGGGAAAAGTCTGACTGAGATTTACTTTTAGGTAGATCAAGAGAATTTGAGTATATTTCAGAAGCCTGGATGTAGTATGGAAGTTATCTGAATGCATCACATTGTGGATGGAAAGTCATTGCTCATTGTTTTCTCCAGTCATTCTTTTTAATTTCATGTCCCACAAGGCAAGTTAAGATTTTGAAAGAAAGATTATTTAAAAAATCTACGGTACAAAAAAAATATATTCCTGTTTTTGTTCAGATCCTCCAGCCTGACTGTAGAGGAGTGGCCTCCTACCTTTCAGGCGCCAGGGACCAGTTCCATGGAGAGAGATTTTTCCATGGACCAGAGGGGGCGTGGTTTCTCATGCTGCCTGCATCCCACGGATGGGGCTTGGTTTGTTTGCGCAGCCCAGTTACTGTCATGCCATGGACCGGTGCCGGTCCATGGAATGGGTATCGGGGACCCCTGTTATAGAGAACTTTATATTTAAAAAAAAACCAAAAACGCATAGATAGCTTTTTGCAGGCTGATGCCCTCATATGGCTACAGGGCCCATAATTACAAGTCAGCATGGGATGATAGAAGACAATAGTGAGAATTTTAGTTCAGCTGCCATAATATCCTGATATCCTGACATGTATACTTCATTCCTGAGTCCCACGCCAGTGAAGATCAAAGAAAACCTTATAATCCTTGATGGAAGATGGTATTCATAAATATTGGATCTGCATATAAATATCAGATTCTCCTCTGTGGGAGAAACTATTCATAGCGTATTCCTAACTGTCTGTTAGGAACTTTTAAAAAAGAACTTGTTTTATTTCAGCTATTGTTTTCCTAAACAAACCTTGATTTTGCTTGATTTTCATTTGTTTTCAGGGCAGTGGGAAATGTAACCCATCACCTCGCTAGCACTTCTGTCTCATGTGTTCCGCTAGCTTCACCAGTTTTCCAATGTTTTTCACAGCCCACTTCAACTCTCAAGGCTGATTATTATTTTCCTAGGAAACTAGTCAATTATATTCCCTATCTTAAGCTCTCTTTTGTTCGTGTTGTTTTTCCTGGAAATCATTGTCCATAAAGTACCATAAGGACCTGAGTAAATGACTTACGATGTGCCCTGGAAAACATGAATTAGAATTAAAAATTAATTAGAAATGTCTATGCTTTGAAAAAGGTGAAGACACTCACTCTTTTGGCACCTTATATTTTAGTACAAATCTAAAAGGACTTTGTGTGCAATCTACTAATCTACTGTACATAAAGCTAACTTGTAGAAGTGGAGACAGAAAAATCCTAGCAGATGTAAATATGCATTAGAGAAGTAACTGCATTGTGAGAAGAAGCCAATTCTTACTTCTCTCCAGATGGACCATCTTTCCAGCTCCCTTAATTGTTTGCCCTTTGAACTCTCCATGTCAATATTTCATAGCCTTCTGTCCTGTGTTCTTCAGGATGAGTTAGGCATACTTGGGAATATCACTGCCAAATTCTCTTTCCGCTACATCAAAGTGCAGGCTCTCTACTTATAATATAATGGATAGGATAGATAGGACAGGACAGGACAGGACAGGACAGGACAGAACAGAATAGAATAGTACAACAACTAATGGGAGCAAAGATGGGCAAAAGGTCACAGATACTTTACCTCATAATAAACTAAAACACTTTTTTAACCCATAGATGGCATGGACATACTTGATTTTCCAGATATGACTATGGCTGTGGAATCTTACATGGTCATCCAAAACTCCCCCAGAATTTCACACAGTCACCAAAGTTTTGCAAAACACCAATTATGTCACCTTTTCTTTGATTTCTGCAATGAACAGTTCATTAGCAAAATCAATGAGCCCAGTGAGAATGAGGCCTGCAGCAAGATCCTTTGGTGGATCATTGCCAAGGGAAGTTTAACCATTGGACTGAGCAAAGGTTAACCAGGGAGGCTTGGAGATCTTCTAGTCTAACCTCTTGCTGAAGGCAGGAGATCTTATACTATCCTGGTCAAATGTGGTACAGTCTATTTTTTAAAACTTCCAGTGATGGAACACCCACAATTCTGGGAGGCAAGCTATTCCATTGAGTAATTGTTCTCACTATCAGAAAATTTATCCTTATTTCTAGGTTGGACCTCTCTTTAACAAGCTTTCATCTTTCACTTATATTTTTGTATCTTTTCTGAATTGTGCTAACCAGAACTGTATGCTGTATTTCAAGTGTGGCTTTGCTTTCCTCCTGCTCCTACTCTACTTTGCTTTAAGACCTGGTCTGAATCATGACCCAACTTATCTGGCTTGAGATCTGGCTTGAGATTGTGTTGTACCTCAACTAGCACAACCTACCTGCTGATCCTTCCCTTTTCTTGGATATGTTTAGCAATTTACAAGGCAATTTATAGGAGAGTGCTCAATGTAGAGGTTTCGTCCATCATACATGTTACATAAATACTATGAAAATATTCCAGCTCCATAGCTACAAATGCTGTCTTGAGATTCTGGAGGAAATAAGGGATACAAGTATAACAAACAAACGAATGAATACATAAAAAGCTTAGAAAAGTGGAGTGTTTTTTGGAGGGGGGGAATGTGGGATGAGATTTCATGTTTCTCCATTGTCAGTGCAACATTGCATTGTGTCCAAATGTGTAAGTTGTGAACTGGAAAGCCCTTGGTTCAGATAATAACATAATCATGGAAGAAGATGAACTTTAGTATGCTGCTCTTTCCTAGCCACGGACTTCCAAATTTAGTGAGGGTTACTGGAATAATAATGCAGGTACTAAGCAGTATTGTTTTACTGTTATATTTCTTTTGTACTTCTTGTGAATAACACAGGTTAAAAGCAGAAAAATGTTAGAGAGTTATATATTGCAATTAAAATTAAGGCTGCTATCCTAAATGAACCTACTCAGAAATAAGGTCTCTACAGTAATAGAGCCAGTGGTGGGATTCAGTCAGTTCGCACCTATTCGGGAGAACCAGTTGCTAACCTTTTTAAGCAGTTCGGAGAACCGGTTGTTAGAAGAAATCTCATTTTGTTTCTTTTTTTCCACATTACAGGGCTAATCCTGTAAGGAAGGCTGGAAGGAAACATTCTGATGTTGTTTCTAGCCTAACCTTTATCGCCCTGCTTGCAGAAACTGTCTCTCTGGTTAACCCTTATTACATTGTAACAGCTAAGGTGAAGCACCCATCGTCCTTAGTGATGTTGAGTTGGCCACGCCCACATGGTCACATGACCACCGAGCCACGCCTACCCAGCTGGTCATGAGGGTAGAGAACCGGTTGTTAAATTATTTGAATCCCAGCACTGAATAGAGCTTATTTGCAACCAAAATGTATTGGAGCAATAGTTTAATTGGCCAATAGCTACTTCTTTTCAGATGAATATAGCTTTATGTTTTCCTAACTTGATGTTTCTTAGATTCTCTTTCTCACTCTTTCTCCCTCTTTCTCCTTCCTCTTCTGTTTTTAAGCCTGAACAGTTCTTTGCAGAAGGAGCCATGCTCGCCTGGTGGAAGAGTTACTCAACTGTCAGGAGAATCCTAGGCTGAGACATACTGTAATAAGGTCACTTCTGAGAAAGGATAGGAGGAGCTAAATATAGCAGAAGAGTACGGAAGAGCTTAGGCTCAGGTCTCCAGGAGAACCTTTAAATTCTCCAAGGGACCAATTGTTCCCACCTTAGGACACGAAGCCACAGTGAGGGATAAGAATAACTTTCCAGTTCCCTACCAGCTTTGTCTCTTTTCTAACCCACAGCTACACAAAGTAAATGCTGGCCTTTAAATGTAGAGGTGCCTTTTGAATATAGTTGGGTGGACATACAAGAAGAAAATTGCTCATCAAGCATGTTTCAAGGCAGAGAGACAGTAATTGGTTGAGTATCTGTAATAGTAATCTGTAATAGACTGATGCCTAAGACCATTTATAATAATGGAAAAATACAATGTTTTATGACAACCCTTTCTAAATTTACTTTATTGTAGCATCTTCTAATACATCCCTTTTTTGTTGCTTAAATCTGAATGGTAATTTTAAGCAAGTCAAAACTTACTCATCATATCTTTAAATAAAAATATTATTATTATTATTATTATTATTATTATTATTATTATTATTATTATTATTATTATTATTATTATTATATTAAAACATTAATAGGCTTAGATCATTTGGGATGGATGTTTTCTTCCAGAGCAACAAAGTTGCCTTTTTGGGCTATTATATTGGACAAGATATAATAGTTGGACTTTAGTCAGGGAAATATTTCAGGGTTTCACATGCCTCTCTCTTTAATCAAAAAAGAGCTTATTCTTTTTGCATTGAATCTTTCCTCTACACCGCTAGGTACAACATACATAAGTCCCTTGCATCTGTTTGGCTGAAAGATTTCTGGTTGAAATTCTCTTAGAGCACCTCCTGGCTGAACAGTGATGGGAATGCAGGTGTCTACAGTATAATTACCCATTTATCTAAGGGAAACACCTTGAAAACAAAGCACTAAGACCCTTGACTTGTCTTTATTGCCTGTTCTGTCTGAAAAAGCAATCGTCTACCAGCTGCTGCAGTGTATTTCGCTGTTTATCAGTGGACTTCCAAGGGACTTGAATAGCTTTTTCTAAATACAAATACTTCTCAGGCTTTCATTGAAGAGTGGTAAGAAAAATAGGGTCAGATCTTTCTTATTCTACCTGAATGTTTCCTTATTCCTAAACTGGGAATTTATTTGATATCACATTATCCTCCTTTACGCTTCCTTTTATTGGATCTGATACCAGATAAAGACATATAAGGGTAAAGACATTAAGAAATTATTTTGGGTGTGTGATTCTTAACCTCATGTATGGTAGAAGGACTTTTGGACAGATGCAAAGGATATTCATTAAGTGAAATGACTGCCTTCTGGGCTGAAAAAAAATGAGCAATATCAGGGAGATACATAATATATTACCTAAACTCCTCCACTATTAATTCATTCAACAACCCATTTTTTCCCCGCTTGAGGGAGGCCTTTTTTGTGAGATCCATGCTAAACAACTGAAAACAGAAAAGGAAAAACATGGAAAAAATGGAGGATTAACAGAGGACTTGAAAGTCCGTATAATTTGGGGGTAGGTAGTAATTGATCACCGTGGTGACTTCCTATAAAACTGGATAGATTAACCACCTCTTGCCAGAAAGGATGAAAAAAAAAATACCCTTATCCATTTTCTGTCCTGCAGCTCTTCTTTCAAAACCCCTTCTCTCCAAAAGAATGAGAACACAAAACATACTGCGCAGGTGTGTCTATAGTTTCTTATTTGATGGATACGCTCAAGGCACATGTACTAAAGATTTGGTGATGGGAACCAAGTTCCTATATATCTGAGTTGTGATCATTTCTGCCTTGAAGAGCATTGATCTATCTGCCTCTGAGATCCTGCTTTATGCTGGAAGTGTATTTCCTGCATACTAGTACATATGGATGGAAAAACATCTATAGTATCACTTTACTAGAGTCTTTAACTTACAGCCTTAATCGCTCAGGAAATTGGTTCATGGTTGAAAACTGAAGCATCACCTTTAAAAAGGCATATTCCCCCTTCCACAATCTCTATAGTTTTGAAATTATCATGTGAAGGTGGCCCTGAGAAAGACGATGATTCTAACGAAATGGCCTATCGTCAATCTTCTCAAGTTAAGTCTTTCTTTTCAGGCAGATATCCAGTAGCCTTTTTTTTTCTTTTTTACACATTCCAAGGCAGATACTCAGGAACCTTATTTGCACTCCAAGTCAGAAAGAGAAGCCAAAGAGTGCAACAGCACCAATTCTCAAGAACATAGAGAAAAGAGAGCATCGCAGCAATCTTACCGTAATCTAAGGGGTGGCTTCTTGGAAGAGGGGGAAAGCAGATCCCTCTGGGCAGGAGACCCAGGCTACACCGCTAGTTCCTTTCAGCTGTTCCTGCACTAGCCGTCAGTCTACACACTTGATGCCTCTCGCTCACTCTCGTGTCTCATCCTCATCCTGGATAGATCTCCCTGGGGGAGCTGGGGAGCTGTAGGGCAAGGGGTGGGAACAACTCCATGAGCAGCATCAGGCAAATTAAATCAGACACCAGTGAGTTGGGTAAATCGGATTGAGACTTAATGCAAAGCAGGTGGATAGGGACAGGATAGATGATAATGTGCTTTGTTTAAAAGGAAAAAGAAAACAAGAGAGGCTGATATAATTGATTTCTGTTGCATTAATATTGCACTGATACAACTAAGATAATCCAGAGAGGAGAACATATATGCAGTTTTGAACTGGTCTAGAAAAGGATTGATAAAGCAAAGGCAGGCAGCTGTGAGGCTTCCTCTCATGCACCTAGATAGGAGTAAAAGTGGGATCTCACTTTCTCGGGTAGCGATTCTGACAATTTTTTTGTCTGTTACCAGAAGAAGGTGGGCTGGCAAAAGCATTTTGGCAGTGGGATGCTCTGGGATGCTGCTGTAGGATTATCTTGGCCTCAATCCCTTTTAATCTCACCCACAGCTTTGGCCCAAGCCTGAGATAAATACCTTTTAACGGATTGCATTTGACGTCAGGAAGCCATCAATCTAATCAGCTGGGCCACTTTTGGGCCAGAGGTAGCCACCACAATGCTACAAGGCCAGGTACCTATATCCTGACAAAGAAACTGGCCATTTGCCTTCCTGTTAGAAATAGTATCCACATCTGGTTCCATAAGTGGCCCTGAAGGGACAGGAATAGGTGGGGAGAATTACAGTAGATAATGCTGCAAAGGGAATGGAAATCTAATTTTGTTGTCCTTCCTTCTCTATCCTTCTCCCAAGATAGGATCACAATAACATCAAGGATTTATAGAACTCATTTCAAGTATTTCAGAATCTCATCGCCTTCATTTCAGCAATATCAAGTCCTTCAGAAAATTCAGACTGAAATGAATCTTCTTCTTGACCCACTCTCAACATGAGGGGGCCTTGGTGTTCTCTGAGTTTGGTTGCTTTCTTTCAGATGTTTCATTACCCAAACTAGGTAACATCATCAGTGCTATCACTCCCAGCAGAATGTAAGAAAAATCATACATTCCTAGTAAGTCCACCTTGGGAAAAGAGCTAAAGCCTATTACATAAAAATCATATATTTAACATTCCCACTCAAGAAATACGTTGCTGTCTAACACTTGGTAAACCAGTCATGAAGCACTTGGAAAAGATAGTCAAACGTCATGGTATGTGTATATCTACAAAGATCAAAATTGTGTAAGCCATGGTATTCCCTGTGATACTTTATGGAAGTGAAAGTTGGGCTTTGAAGAGACAAGAAAGGAAGAGTATTGATGGTCTTGGGGGAGGGGTTGGAAAAAGACTCCTGAGAATTTGAGACGAAACAGTTAAAGCAAACCTTTTTAACACATTTTTCGGCTCAGTCTTTGTAAACAGTGATGGCTCACATCCAACATTCCTCAATCGTATCAAAAATGTTAACGACGACTTAACTCAAATAGACTCAACAGAAGATAACAACGACCTATCACATATAGACTTCACAGAAGATAATGTTGAAAAAGCCCTTCGCAACCTGAAACCATCATTTTCTATTGGACCAGATGGACTATGTGCATACTTTTTAAAAAAACTTTCAATTAATATAGCTGAACCCCTAAGCATAATCTTCAATAAAGCCTTCAAAACTAGTTCCCTTCCAAAACTCTGGTCTCTAGCCACAGTCATCCCTATCTTCAAAAAAGGAGATCCAAGCCTTGTTGAAAATTACAGACCTATCTCTCTATGTTGTGTCTCATGCAAAGTAATGGAATCCATCATAAACCAATCCATTACACTCCATCTCGAAACAAACGGCCTTCTCTCTAATAAACAATTTGGTTTCAGAAAAAAATTGTTTTGTAACCTACAACTCCTCCACGGCAAAAACATATGGACTACCAACCTTGATCAAGGAAAAATAATAGATGCAATCTACATAGACTTCTGCAAAGCTTTTGATTCAGTAGTACATGATAAACTATTCCTCAAACTAAAATCCTACGGCATTTCGGGACCTCTTCACAATTGGATAAATGCCTTCCTGTCAAATAGACAACAAGTGGTCAAAATTGGCAACGCTATATCAAATCCTGTTTCTGTCAAAAGTGGCGTACCCAAGGTAGTATTCTTGGACCAACACTCTTCATACTATACATAAATGATCTCTGTGACCTCATCTCAAGTTATTGTGTTCTCTTTGCTGATGATGTCTATTAAACAGTATTAACTATTTAATACCACTAATAATACTTCTACCCTTCAAGAAGATCTCGACTTAATTTCCGATTGGTCTAAAACTTGGCAACTCCAAATCTCAACCAGCAAATGCTCAGTCTTACATATTGGAAAAAAGAACCCTAACATCAAGTACAAACTTAGTGGACATTACCTAACTGACGACCCCCTCCCTGTCAAAGATCTTGGAGTTCTCATATCAAATGACCTTAATGCCAAAGCCCACTGCAACTACATAGCAAAAAAGGCCCTAAGAGTTGTAAACCTAATTTTACGCAGCTTCTTTTCTAAAAACTCTACACTACTAACTAGAGCATACAAAACATTTGCCAGACCTATTCTTGAATACAGCTCATCCGTCTGGAACCCATACCACATTTCTGACATAAATACAATAGAACGCGTCCAGAAATATTTCACTAGAAGAGTTCTTCACTCCTCCGAAAACAACAAAATACCTTATACCAACAGACTTGAAATCCTGGGATTAGAAAACTTACAACTCCGTCGACTTCGACATGACCTGTGTTTAACACACAAAATCATCTATTGCAATATCCTTCCTATAAAAAACTACTTCAGCTTCAATCGCAATATTACAAGAGCAAAAAATAGATTCAAGCTAAATGTCAACCGCTTCAAACTTGATTGCAGAAAATATGACTTCTGTAACAGAGTTGTTAATGCTTGGAACTCATTACCTGACTCCATAGTCTCTACTCAAAATCCCAACATCTTCAACCAAAAACTGTCTACTATTTACCTCACCCCATTCCTAAGAGGACTATAAGGGGCGTGCATAAGAGCACAATAGTGCCTACCATTCCTGTCCTATTGTTCCCTTCATTATATAAATTAATATAGTTGATGCATATTTTTTACTCATATATATATATATTTTCTTCAAGACATGTTGTTTTATCTATGACAATTGTTTGTGTATACTGTGGTGACAAAAATAAATAAATAAATAAAAATATCATGGACAGCTAAGAAAGCAAAGTAAAGGGTCACTGAACCAATCAATACAGAACTCTCACTCAAGCCACAAATGACCAGGCTCTATTTATGTGCCGATTTATCTGGTTTATTTATCAAATTATCCTTTTTCAGAGACTTTATGTGATGACAGCAAAAATAATAGCACTCCTCTGATGCAACAAACAGAATTGTATGAGGGGAAAACCAGACTTATTCCCTCTTTTTAGATCATTTTATTACACAACTTCTTCTTAGTGTTATTACCACAATATGACAGGGTCTGCTTGTCGGCAAAGCCATCTCCATTTGGCTCGGTCCAGGGCATCTTCAGGGATGATGCTCACACATTTCATGTATTCCTTGATGCGATCCATCCACCGTTTCTTGGGTCTGCCATGGATTCGCCGGCCATCAGGGTCCAGACGCATGGCTGTCCTCACCATTGAGCCTCCCCATCTATGAAGTGTCCATACCATCTAAGTCTGCCTTCCCCTGGCTTTGCTATGGTTGGTGTGACTCCCAGTCAATATTGGATGTCACTGTTCATAGTGTGGTTAAATCGCCTTAATCCAAGACACCATTGGAGTGCTCACATTTTCATCATGTCTAGGGCCTGCTCATGCTTTGCCATCATGTTTAATTTAAATTTAATTTAATTAAGCTTATTAAAATATAAAATACAAATGAAAATGAAAATAGTAGAAAAATGGGGGAGGGAAAAAAGGGAAGAAAGCTGTGTAAGATAAAGGGGGAAAAAGAAAGAAACAACTTTGACTTCCAGCTCTTTTTGGCACAGTAGAATAATAACACTAGAGCCTCGACCTTTTACTTTTATATAATATGTACTAATCATTTCTATAACAAAAAAATTATCTAATTAGCAAAACCCAATGTCAAGGGTTTTTTTTTCCATCTCAAGCCCAAAATCCAGAAGCAGTTTCTCAACAGAAAAAAGTTAGATGAATTCTTTTCTTGATAAGAGCAATTAATTTATCTCTGCTAGTTCCATCAATTTTTTCATCCATTCATCCATCATGGGAATTAAGGTATCTTTCTATTTTTTGTACATAAAGCATTCTTACTACTGTCAATATATATAAAAGCAAGGTTCCAGATGTTTTTTCCAAGTTCTTTATCCATTGAGCCTAAAAGAAAAGTCTCTGGTTTGTAATTTTTATATTCACTTTAAGAATCTTCTATATAAAAATATGAATCCTATCTCAGTATTTCTTTCGGTGGCACAGTGGTTACAATGCAGTACTGCAGGCTACTTCTGCTGACTGCTGGCTGATTGCAATTTGGCAGTTCAAATCTCACCAGGCTCAAGGCTGACTCAGCCTTCCATCTGTCCGAGGTCGGTAAATGAGAATCCAGATTGTTGGGGACAATATGCTGACTCTGTAAACTGCTTAGAGAGGGCTCTAAGGCACTGTGAAGTGGTATATAAGTCTAAATGCTATTGTTATTACATCCATTAAAGATGGGGAAAAAAATCTTTCTTTAGATTTGCTTTTCCAATATACATTTGAAATACCTTTGTATATGTCTGACAGTCAGGTGTTAAATACCAATGGTACATCATTTTATTTAAAATTATTTTAGATTATAATTTAATATAAATTTTAAACCCTTCATCTATGGGAAGACAGGCTTACTCTCATGCACCCTACTCTATCATGCTATCTCTGGCTTGGTTCCATCACCAGCTTAGATGTTCAAAGGGAAATCTGAAGTGAGCAATCTGCTTGGTTTCCCTAAGCTTTACATACCATTTAGAATTGCACTTCTTTAGACTAAAATAAGAATATCTCCTTCTAAGAATTAAAGGATATATAACCACCAGGAATATATTATTATGCTCCTCCTTCAGGCTTCTAATTTCCCAGGCATATATAATCAAATGGTTTCATACACATTTCCAAACATTGTTTCCTTCTTTTTCTAAAAAATAGGATGTTCAGATTAATATCATCTCCTCATTGTTCCCTACATACACCTGCCCAATCACTGTTACTAATTTTTTGGGGTAGATAAAACGCATATTTACAAACTAGTATATTTTCCTAAGAGTGGAAAACCTTTTATGAAATAACTGGAATCACCTTCCCTTCACCTAGATCTAAGTCTTTCAAGGACTGGGTCAAATGCTATCTTTGATACAGTTTCCTCTGTCCCTCTTGGCTTCTATTGGGTTAGAATATAATCCCATCATTAGATGCTAATCCTGACCCTGCCCGCAGGAACAGTAGATTCTGCTTATCCCACTCTGGAATCAATCCAGAAGTTCTTGTCTTTCCTTCTGTTTAAGTGGCTGATCCAATATAGGTACAGACTATGAAAGACTGAATAATTCCTGGCAGGAGTGTTTATTTGTTTGTTTGTTTGTTTGTTTTACCAAAAAGCAAATGTGATTATCTGCAACTCTCTTTCTATTCTCACTCAGTTTGTACTAATTTTATAGGGAAGGAAAAGGCTATTTGTTGGTTTATCCTTCTTCAGGCTTTTTATTCTTCTTTTTTAATGCAACAGCAATGTAAGCGTCTCACCCCCTTTTTTTACAGTATTCTCTTGTTCAAAATGGCAAGACATTTATCAGTTTGGGTTTGCTGGCTTCACCCAGGCACAAAAATATCATATGCATAAAGGAGATTGAGTTGCGATATATGAAGCTGTAACGTGTGTAATTCCGTGAGTTTATTTGGGAAGGAAATTGTCAGTAAAAAATGCAAATTTCATTAGCAATAATAATGTGTGAGGTCAACTACATTACCAGTCATTTCCATTTATTTGAGAAATAATTTGAACAACTACATCTACAGCTCATATCCAGTCTAATCTCCCCGTCCCTAGTGCTGGTGGGGGATTATTCTAGAAAAGCATTTTATTTGATCTGTTATTATATGTTCAATGCAGGACATTGTTATGTACTATATGAAAACTTGCCATAGAGAGGAAGATAAGGATTTGATTGCCACAGCAGAAGCCTAAATTCTTTTAAGTAAAAATGCTCTTTTTATGTGTGTGTGTTAATGTTGCCCATTGCAGTGATATTTCCTCACACACCAGGGACTCCTGCATAAACCTCTATGCTGTCCACCAGTTTATTCACCAACCTGGCATCTGTATTCCTACCTTTGGAGCCTGATAGTTTACCCTTTCAGGGTTTTTGTATGACTTAGAGTCCTTCTCCATTTGTATCTAAAAATGGCACAAACATGCCCTGGCAACATTTTTTTTTAATGTATACCTTTGATGTTGCCTTCTTCTTGTCCCAACAGTTTGAGTGAATCTTAAGTCATCTTTACCTCTTCTGGGTTTGACACAGTATTTTCCACCTTATTTTGACACATTCCAAGGATAGCTTTGAAAGTGGATTAAATCTTTGAGGCTTGGATGTGTTTAAGTCAGAGGGATAGCAACATCTGGTACAGAAGGAGTAGAAGCAAGATAGGCTACAGGGATAACCAATCCAATATGATCCAGTTTTCCTGCCATTCAAACATTCAAGCAACTAAATGATGGGGAAAATTCCTTTGTAATGTTATGTGTTCAATATATTTTCTGAACTTAGAAAAACAGGTCAGTTCAGTAACAAAGCACATTACAGAAACATAGCCATTATCTCTACTGTCAGAGACCAATACAGGTGGTCCTTGATTTAACGATCAGTTTGCTTAGCAACTGTTCAAAGTTACAATGGACCTCCCTGGGGAGTACTTACAACCAATATTCGAGGTTCCCTCCCTTCACGCCCATGGTCACGTTACATTTCAGATGCTGGGCAACAGGCCCACATTAATAGCTGTTTGTAGCATCCTGCAGTCACCTGACCTTGTTTTATGATGGTTTTGCTGAAAATTGACATTTACTTCTGGTTTTTGGCAAAACCAGTCTGTAATGAACTAGTGATTCACTTAACAACTGGAGCTCGTTGGGGGTGGCCCCCCTGAGCTTTTTCACTGGCAGAGGGTGGTAGGAGGCTGTCATGGCTGAAAACGGAGCTCGGGAGCCCATTTTCCCTGGCAGAGTGCTCGGGCCACCACAAATGCCGACACAAGTGTTGTCAAGCTGGCCACGCCCAACCTCGCCCCTGAGGTCAAAAACAACCCTGATGTGGCCCTCAATGAAATCGAGTTTGACACCCCTGATCTAGAACCTGAGTATCAGTCTGTTTTGGAATACATTGCTTGAACAAAGAACTCATAGTAATTCTTCTTCTTAACATTTCACCTGTTTTTCTATGCTTTCTTGAATAATGATTCCGATCACCCTGGGTTCTTTAACTGTACATTTCCCTTTTTGTAATCCAGATGTCTAGTATGGCTTGTCTGTTTTCCTGCTTCCCATCCCATTCCCATTCACAAATGAATGTTATTATTTTCCCACTTTCGATTCCTTCAAACGTGGAGGTGGAGAAAAGCTGTCAGGAAGATATTTAAAATTAATATAGCACTTTAAAAGTAATACAAGCACATTTTATATTATCCCTATTCCCCTCAGAAGAGCCCTGCAATCTAGGTAGATCTGTATTAACTGTGTCTATATTGTAGATGAAGGCTTCTGATTGAGAGGAACTAGTGCCCTCTGTGAATATGGCTGATCTGAACAGAAGATTTGTGTCTCAGTTTGTTTTAGCCATAATGTTACATTATTTTACAAGCTTGGCATCTTTACTAGGACATCCCGATATTCGAGTAGTAGATGAAGTCCAGGAGTATCACTTTCTGATCCATACTTTGTGTGTCATAAAGAAGCAACTCTTTAACTCAGAAGTTGTAAAAGTTCTCAGGCTGCCCACTTGTACAACCAACAGAGCAGCTGTAAAAGACCAGGTTACACTGAATGTGATCAGAATTCATCTCTGACTCTCAGCCTCCTGGACTTCACTCCAGACTTAGAGTCCAATTTAATATTTCGGCTCGTGGATCTACCTCTTCCCTTTGGAGTAGGAGGCTCTGGTGAATCCCCACTTTTAGGTACAAAATTGCCGTCCTTTATGTCTTCTTTGTGTGACTGTTCCTGTTCTGCCTCTTTCTGTCTCATCAGCTTTTCTGCTTGACCCCGTTCCTACAATCAGAAAGAACATAGAAAAGGAAAAGTGGAAAAAGAAAGGAGGAGCCTGTTAGAAAAGCACTTTACCATTTGATGGTATTCTTCTTACTATCACCTATTCTCCATATTTGTATGAGAAGTAATGTAATTTCAAATCAAGACACTTAGAAATTTATCCAGTGATTCTGTTCTTACATTTCCTCACTGTAGCCTTATTGGCAGCCCTTACTTTTTATTTTGCCTATAGGACTTGGGTCCGTTTCCACCCCTTCTCCCTCTCCTTTGCTTGGTTACCTGCTCTGCATGCTCCTGAGAAAGGGTATACCAGAGAGCGATAGCGCAGCGTCTCCCACGGGTCACAGCCCACACGCCATGAGGATTATCTTCACCAGAGCTGAAGGCCACCAGCCTCCCGCATTTAGGGCGCACTTGAGCCTGCCAAAAAAGAGAGGGGGAAATGATAAATGAACAGTTCTCCCCTTCCTTGCCATAGAATTCTCTCGAGGTCATACGATGACTGTCAGTTATACTATAGATGGGAAAATATTTTCTTGTTTTGGAGACAAGAAGAGAATTGCTCAAGCTCACTACATAGGAAGTTAATGTATCTTCCAACATAAAATTTGCCTGAATTTGCCTGATTGCTCAGTTTGTTAGGGACAAATAGTGCGAATTCAGTTCCAGTTGTCCTTCCTTCTCTCCTAATCCCATATCCAAGGATTGAGGCAGACTCACTGTAAGGGTTACAGCATCCATCTCAGTGAAGAAGAGATTTCCCCCTTGGAAGTCTTCATTCAGGTAAAGGATTGCACTGTAGAGAAATGAGAAAATAAAGAAAGCAGTTTTCCATGAACCTTCCTTCGCCTTAAATAATCAAGCTTCATATTTAAATTGCCAGAGATTGACATTCTTTTAAGAGAAAGTTTCCACAAAGGATGTTGCTAGAGCAGATTCAAAGGCTCACCTGGGAAAACATGATGTTTCTAAAAAGGATCAAACAAATTGTTCAGGGAAATGTATGGGACTTGAGGCAGCCTTCTTCAAACTGTTCCCCTACAAATGTGTTGCACTACAACAACCAGCAATGTTGTCTGGATGCCAACACATTAGAAAAGGTTCATCTATATTCAGAGCCAGTGGCAACTGTCAAATCCACTTTCTCTTTCTGTTCTGTGTTTGCTTTTCGTTTATTGTCAACAGTTAGTTGAAAGCAAAGCTGGTCTATCTGTGAGCTGTCTGACATTCCATGTTTACTATTCTGCTTGTTTGTTATTTGCAGAATTGCAACATGGATATTTTCCATACCACCCACTCTGTTAATATAATATAACAACAGAGTTGGAAGGGACCTTGGAGGCCTTCTAGTCCAACCCCCTGCCCAGGCAGGAAACCCTACACCATCTCAGTCAGATGGTTATCCAACATTTTCTTAAAAATTTCCAGTGTTGGAACATTCACAATTTCTGCAGGCAAGTCGTTCCACTTATTAATTGTTCTAACTGTCAGGAAATTTCTCCTTAGTTCTAAGTTGCTTCGTTCTTTGATCAGTTTCCACCCATTGCTTCTTGTTCTACCCTCAGGTGCTTTGGAGAACAGCCCGACTCCCTCTTCTTTGTGGCAACCCCTGAGATATTGGAATACTGCTATCATGTCTCCCCTAGTCCTTCTTTTTATTAAACTAGGACTAGGGGAGACATGATAGCAGTGTTCCAATATCTCAGGGGTTGCCACAAAGGGGTTGCCACATGTTACATGTTTTATTGCAAAAAAAAATCCATTATATCTTGGATATAACGCCTGTACCAGTAGGCATTAATATGGGGGACTAATTTAAATGTGCATGCCTAAAAAAAAGCATAATTAATGAAATACCTTGCATGGGAAGAAGAAAATATATACTGTTCTCCCTACCTTCCTACCATGTCTTATTTCACCAATGATTTTCTTCTTACTCTTCTAAGCTTTCACAAGGAGCTACCCAATCTCTCTCTCTCTTCCTCATTCTCTCCATCAAAACACTGTGAGCAAATGAGCATAGATTCATTTTGAACATGTCTGAAGTTCTTCATCCATTTGCAGAAACAGCTTTAAAAAAACAATTAAAACCAGAATTCCAAAATTAAAAATATTCCAAGCGTATGAGCTTCTGAATGAGAGCCAACAGCAATGTGGAACTGATCCATTCTCAATCAATCACTGCAGGGATCATTTTCCTGCCATGTCTTACATTGTTCTCTTCCTCAGCAGCAGCAGCACATATTAATTAAAGCATGGATCGGCTTGACATGAAAATCACTTTCATTCCCAGACCCTCTCCACACAGCCAATGGCTTCCGTTCACATATTTTCATGCTGCTGTGTGGCTTTTGACAGATATTCCCAACTCTTCCTTTAGCTATCCAATTAGAGAGCACCAGAAACAAAAGGCGGTCCCAGCTGTGCTCTTCACTTTGGTGTATTAGCTCCTTACGTTGAAAAAAGAAGGGAGGGAAAAAAGAAATCAGCCATTATTATGGGAGGAACCGAGCTACGTTTGATGAGGAAGAAGAGGAAGAATGAACCTGCAAGTCAAGAAGAGTCCCAGAACAGGGCTAGGCAGAAGTTACTACCAATAGTGCGCATCTCTTGCCCAGCAGCTCTAGAGGAAGAGCGCTAAAACTATAATCACAAAGCCATTCCTTCTTACACAGAAGCCAAATTAACTTGCAGAGTTAATCCACTCAGTTTCCAATGAACAGTTTGATTAAGAATATACAAGGGTGACACCAATCTTAAACTTGTTGCTCTCTCGAGCATGGAAAAAGCATCACTGTACACTTCTACTCTAATCATAAAACTATGAATGGCAAGCAAGAGGTCTCTTTGTAGTTTCAGACTAAGAAGCAAAATACATGGCAGCGATTTAGTTCTTTTCTTTTGCTAGTTTAATGAATTCCATGATAAAAGAATTGTTTGCCAGGTAGATTCTCAACTGATACATGCACAAAGCAGTGTTTCTTTTAGCTTGGATGAGTAAGATAGAAAGAAATGTCACGATGAAAAGCTTAGAGTGTTTTGAAATTCTAAAATTCTATTTTGAAAAATGATATAAGATTCATGAGGAGAACAATGCCTCCTCAGAATAACTAAAGTTGTAGGGAGGGGTGAAGACTATCATTCCAGTCCCCTATGACTGATGCCTGTAAGAGCAAAGCAATAGGAAACACCCACATATTTGCTGATTAGGGTCATTATGACTAACTGAATTATTCCTACTAAGGGGAATAATACAGTATTTGGACGGATTACAAAAGAATAACATATCTGGATGCTTCCTGAAATTACATCAAACATTAAAATGGCTGGTTGGATACCATGTAAAATTCTCCAGAATTCTCCTATCAATTTACTTACTGAAAATATTTCTATATAGAGAACTGCAGGTAGTCCTCAAATTTTGACCACCATTGGGACCAAAATTTCCATTGCTAAGCAAGGCAGTTGTTAAGTGAGCAAAACAGTATGTACAGCTAGTAATTGGCTCAGAATTGAATTTAAAAATACTTAAATCGTCCTTAGATAGTGAAAGTAGTCACCTTTCCATCCCATGGCTCCAAATTAAGAATTGTCAATGAACCTCAGTTGAATTTATGGCATCTGCTTCCCTTTCTATTCTGGTAGAAAGAAAGAGGGCAAGAGCAGGAATTGATTTTTTTCTATTAATAGCCAGAAATGATATGGAATAGAAAATCTCTCTTCTTGGATAAATCATACTCAGTGGTGGGATTCAAATAATTTAACAACTGGCATGGCTAGGTGGGCGTGGCTAGGTAGTCATGTGACTAGGTGGGCGTGGCCAACTTGATATCACTCACAGCAAGGTGGGGTGGCACCTTGCTGTGAATGACTGTTGGCCACACCCACTCAGTCACGTGACTGATGCTGCAGAGACAGGGCGATTTCCTACCTTCCCCTCACCTACACCCTTGGGCTAGCAAAATAAAAGCCCATCTAAAGAGTATTGCCTGACTGCCAAATAGTGGCAAAAGGAAGCTAGGGAGAAAAAAAGAGAAGGGCCCATGGAAATGCCCCGTTTTCTGAGCCATGCTGGATCAGGATGAGAAGGGGGGGAGCAAAAAGCCTACTCAGTCCATATGTACTCACCAGCATGACACCGAATCTCTCTTCCAGCTCGCCAGTTCAGGCATTGGGAGTTTGGCCAATTTTCTTCCAGCTCTCGTGCAGGGAATCCCAGGAGCGGCAGCATATTGCATGCTTTTCACTCCAAGCAGCCCGGATTGGAAAGCATATGGCTGGGGTGGAGGAGCAGTTCTTGTTAACAAGCTCAAAACTGTTGCTGCAAGCCTTGAGTTCCCCGCACAAGAGCTGCAAGTCCAGCTCTGGCTGCAGATATGCGATTGTGAAGGCAGGCTTTTTCCAAGGCCGGTCATAAAGGGAAACAGAGATGAATGCGCCGGAGTACCGGACTTCAAGGTCTTGTGCAGGGAACCCAGACTTGCAACTCAGTTTTAAGCTTGTTAAGAAGCTTAACAAGCCACCCCAGCCATGCGTTTTTAAGTCCGGGGTGCTTGGAGTGAAAAGCATGATGTCAATTCCCAATTCAGGGCTTGCCATACCCAGGGGGTGTGGGGGCACGGGGCTGCAACCATTGGAGCTGGCAAGTCCAACAGCGAGCAAGGTTGCGGCTGTTGCGGGACATGTCAGGACAGCACCGCCCTGAAGCTAGCCCAGCCCCGCTGGGAGGACACTTGCCCCACTGGTCAGGAGGCTGTTCACCTGCCTGGCCAGTGTCAGAAGAGAGAGGGATAGAAAAGTTCAGCCAAGTCTTCTCCTCCTTCTCAGCCTCAAACAAACAGGCACATGCACCTCATAGTGCTGGGATCTTCTGTGAGGAGACGGTGTGTGCCCACACTCTGTCTCCCCGCAGAAGGTCTCGGCACTGTGAGATGTGTGCATGCTCTCTGTGTGTTTCAGGCTGAGAAAGAGATGACTTGCCCAAACTTCTCCTGCCTTGGAAGCTGCCTTTAAATAGCAAGGACAGGCTTTGGGTGCACGGCCACTGGAAGTCCCGTCCTGTTCTTCACGCCGGCTGTGCACCTCATTGCCTGCCGGTGCTGGTGCCACTCACGGCCAGACCCGCCCAGGACGATGGCCTGCTGACGAACTTCAGGCTGGAGCTGTCCTGACGTGTCCCACCATTCTCCTGGGCCGTCACTGCCCTGTTCTTCAGGCCGTCCAAAGCTGCTAGGAAGGCAGCTACTTAAAGGCAGCTTCCAAGGCAGGAAAAGTCCGGGCAAGTTGTCTTCTTCTCAGCCTGAAATGCGCAGAGTATATAAAAAAAGGATGTGATGACATCTGGGCGGGTGGGCAGAGCCTCCCGCAGCCCCAGCTATGGGTTCGCCCAAACCAGGTAGAACCGGAAGAATCCCACCACTGATCATACTATGGCATTAGATAATTATTTTCACTATTGGATTATAATATATAGTTAAAATACATGATTTTTGTGACACAAAGTTATTATAATATGAATTTATCCAATAAAAATTTGGTAAGCCTTTTAAATATCCACAAAATTATTTTTGTTCAAACACCTTTTTTTTTTTAACTAAAAATGGCTACCTTTTTAACAAGCATGCACACAGAGATACACTGCTCAAAAAATAAAGGGAACACCCACACAACACAATGTACTGTATTTAATAAGAATACCCTTTGCTGTATACTGTAAGACATCCTAGATCTGAAGGAATGAAATATTCTTATTAAATACAGTACATTGTGTTGTGTGGGTGTTCCCTTTATTTTTTTGAGCAGTATACTTTAAATACTATAAGCAGAAAAAATGCTTCAAATATGTTATTCTCATGATATATTATAGCTTTATAAAATTGCTCACAATCTGTGAAATTGTGCAACCTTTGAAGGAAAAAATGTTTTTGGGTTTTTATTTTATTGTGGTCTGAGTGTTCAGTCTAACTGTTTTAGGACTTTAAGTCCCAGTATGTGCCACCATTCCTACAAGGTCAGAGGGCAGCAGTTTATGAAAGGCTAGTGTAGAGACACATAGAAGGTAGACCTCTAAGTTCTGTAAGATTGGTTTAATTTTGGTGTAAATCCTGCTCCAGGGGGCTCTTCTTTCTGCAAATTGCTTGATGTGGAAAAAACTCTATGGAACAGTTTCTATATTAAAAAAAGTCAAACCTTTTCTTTTGCTGGATTCGCTATAAATTAATTTGTACTTATTATTTAATTAATTGATAAGAGCAGGAGCGATGTAAGTAATCTATATATTAGTTTCATGTACAAAATAAACAGTAGGTTGTGAATAATATCAGAAGACTTCTTTTCAAAGCTGTGAGGGAATGGTCAGATGAAGAATTCACGGATCAACTTTCTATATTGAGAAGGCAAAGCCGATTAGATAGATTTGTTATTATAGAAATGGCTAATTACTATTATTATGAAAAAGTAAAAAGTTGAGTGTAGATCTTAATGCTTTACGTTACTGCACTGAAGGAGTCGGAAGTCAATGCCTTTTTTTTCTTTTTTCCTTGCTTTCCCCTACTACCTACTTCCCTTTTTCCTTTCCTAATTTCCCTAATATTTGCATTTGTATTCTCTTTGTATGTCATATTATAAATTAATAAAACTATTCAATGATAAAGAGAAGGCAAAGCAAGAGGACAAAGGTGCTCTACTGCCTTTGGACAATAGATGGCAGCGTGAAGAATTGGCAATAGCAGATGATTGTGTTACCTTATAAGCAATATTTCCATCCCAAGACAAGTTCCTTTTAAAAGCAACAGTGTATAATATTGATATTTATTTATTAAACAAATTTATATGGCTGCCCAACTCACACATGGTGAATTCAAAACAATAAAAAGCTACAATTTTAAAAAACCCATGCCCACTGACAGAACTTTCCGGGCCTTTCAGAAATGTAACAAGGGAGGAGGAACCGGAAGCGTTGCAGCAAGACTGGGTGGAAAATAGCGAAGCTCCAACAAGCTTCGCGAAAATCCAGCCAGACAAACTGCTGTCAGGGGGTCTTCAGACTGGAACCATCTTGGAGGGATGGTGAAGAAAGAGAAGCGCCTTGGAAGAGGAACAGGCAAGTTCCTTGAAGGGTCGGAGGCAGCTCTTTGATCTGGCGGCGGGGGTGGCGGCCATTAAACCGACCCCTCTAAGCTGGGGCAACTGGACTAAGATTTGTCCAGGAGCAATGTTTGAATGGAGTATTGTTACCAGATGAGCGATTGGCCAACTTAAAGGTAAAAAGATTTTTTTTAAAAAAAGCTTAAAAGAGATCCCAGTGTGAAATAAGCATCTAATTGGCACTTGGGAATCTTAATTCAAGGGAAAAGAACAAAGAAGAAGTTAAAAGACTAAAGCCCAAAAAAGAAAACTCTCTACCTGGACTTAAAATTGAATTTGGAGAAAGTAGAAATAATACAAGAAAAAGAAAACTGAGAGAAAGCACTTTTTAACAATAAAAGGAAAAGAAATAGAAGAGAAAGTAGTTTCTATGTGGATTTAAAAGTGATATTCTGCTGCCTGGGGATTTGTGGATTGGAGTGAGACATCTGCTGGTGGAAAGAAAGCACTACAACTAACACTTTAAACACTGAAGGAATAGGAAGAATTTTGACTACCATGGGAAATTTTAAGGGGTACATGTTTAAACAGCTGGATCCCGACTTTGAAAAGAAGTGAAAAAGAACAAAGCTTTAAACTTGAATGATCTACACAAATATTTGAATTGGATATTACTTGGAAATAAAAGAAAAAGAGAGGCCCTACATGGACTTGAATTTTAACTACATATAAATTAAAATTAAAAAAAATGAATTGACTATATGAAACATTGGGAATATGAGGAACTAATGGAAATGTTTAAGAAGGTATGTGAAGCGTTTAAGGGTGATAAAGAAGCTGAAATCTGGTTAGAATGCAAAAAAATGGAAAAAGAATATAAATGTGAAGCAAGAACATAACGTTGAAGGGAAAATAATCGAAGAGGGAAAAACAGATAATTACACTGGGATTGAGAGTGAAAAACAAAAAGTGGATAGTGGGGAATATAACCCAAAAAAGAAAGGAAGAGAAGGAAATGGGAAAAGATTGAGAGGGAGAATTAAAAGGGTAACAATCTTAAAAATGAAAGAATTCAGGGAAAAGATACAATAAATATAAAAAAAAAGAAAAAGAAGAAAATAAGAGAATGTGAGAAAGGGAGAAAAATATTAAGAAGTGGAATTTTGGAGAGAAAATGGTTAAAAGGGGAAGAATAATGGAGAGAAGGAAGGGAAATAAAGCATTTATTAGTTGATTTAAGAGAAATGTGTTAACAGCAGAAATTGTATATAAGAAGCAAACAAGAAGTATATTGTTTATTGTAAAATGGATTAGTAGATGCAATATGAAATGAAGATTAGTTTAAATGTGAAAATAACTGAAATTAAGATTGAAATACTAGTAAATGAGGAAAATAATTGATGTTGGAATAAGAAATTAGGAACTGAGGAAAATAAGAAGTGGAAGGTTAATTAAGTTAAAAAGTTTCAATATAAAAATGGAATAAGTTGAAAAACATTGTTAATAATTAAAAATGTGATGGGGACTTTGAAAAATAAAGTTAACAAGTGGAGAAAAAAATCAGGGTTGCCCGGATACCATTGTGGAAAATATCAAATTGAAAATGAATACAACAATGGAGAGAGAATGGAAGGAGGAACAGAGGGAAGAAGGAGGGGAGCAGAGAGGAACGAGAGAGAGAGGAATAAGGGAAAAGGAGAAGAAGAAAGGGAGGGAAAATAAGAGTAGGAAAGAAGGTTAGAAAGGGAGGAAGGAAGGAGGAGTGGGAAAAGGAAGGTAGAGAAGGTGTAGGAGAGAAGGAAAGAAGAAAGTAGAAAAGGATAGAAGAAGGGAGGGAAGGGAAAGAGAGGAGAAGGAGAAAAAGAATTGTAAAACAAGGGAGATGAAATGGTAGAAAGGCAACCCCGAGCATGTTCAAATTTATTAGGATAAAGAACACGTTAATATGAAAGTTAAAAGAGAATATATGATTAACAATGGATAAGATAAGATAATTAATTGAAATAATGTTAAGAAACTAGGATTTGAGGGCAGATGGTGATGCTGTTTATATAATAAATATAGAAGTATTAAGATAAGATTAAAAACTATGGAAAAAGAATATTTTGACAAAAATCGTAAATACTGTATGTAAAGTGAAATTGGATATGATAAGTTGTATAAGATATGATACAGCCAATACTCTGTTCATAAAATGTGTGTGTGCGTGTGAGAGAGAGAAAAAAAATCAATAAAACTTGATTCAAAAAAGAAGAAGAAAGAAATGTAACAAGGATGGGGCCAATCCTATCTCCACATGGATGATGTTCGACAAGGAGGGAGCCAGTATGGAGAAGGCCGTTTTGCTTGGTCCCACCAAATGTATTTTCATGCCTGCCTTCCCATTTCGGTGGACCAGGTAGATGTAACTGAAGACAGAAGGTCCTTCAAATGAATTTAAAATAAAAGAAATTCAAAATTCTTACTTTAGTACTCAAGCAACCGCTAATGACTACATTATTATAAACTGCCAGAAGCTTAAACGGTTTCAGTGGTATATTGGTCACATCCACCAAACAGCATAAACTCCCTTCCTTCCAAATTGATGAATGGGGTTTGCAAGTCTGTTTAAAATTTATCATCTTTAATTATAAATAAATAAATGAAATGTGTATCTAAACAATTTAAATAGGACAGGCTCAGCATGAGTTATACAGTATATCTCTTTTCACTCTGAAGCTATTACCTATAGTCTCTGTGTATATAGGCAGGGGGTTCTCTCCAGCAAGTGTTTCCTTCTGGATCCAAGAGGCAATTATCAGCATGGACTGGATGGCTGAGATCCATGCGGCCTTCCTGTTGTCCTAAGGAAGAACAACGAAAGTCGTAACCGTTTTGTTCCCTTGACCAGCATTTTGTTGCTCAATAGCCAAAAGAAACCCAAAGGCTGATTCCTCATTTTCTTCTACAACTACAAAAAGAATTTACAGTACTGGTAGTCCTTGACTTACAGCCATTTATTTAGTGACTGTTCAAAGTTACTATAGCACTGAAAAAAGTGCCTGCACACCAGTGGTGCGTTGCTCTCAGTTTTGTCCGGTTCTTTAGAACCAGTAGTAAAAGCGATGGGAGGTTCCACCCACCTGGCCGGATGTCATAACTGACAATTTGCACATGCGCAGAAGTGTGCGTGCTCCCATTGCTGCACACCTCTGCTGCACACTTATAACCACTGCAGCATCCTCACAGTCAGGTGATCAAAATTCAGGCACTTGACGGCCAGCATGTGTTTATGCAACTTCCTAGGATTATTACCATTTGCTGATTTCTAACAAAGTCAATGGGAAAAGCTGGATTCACTCAACAACTGTGTAATTCATGTAATCAACTGCAGTGATTTGCTTAACAACTATAGCAATAAAGGACATAAAATTAGGTGCGACTCGGTTAACAACCACCTTGTTAGCAACGGAAATACTGGTCCCAACTATGGCCATCAGTTAAGGAATGCCTTTATTTTCTGAAGAAACACACCCGGGTATACCTGGTATAATTCTAGTAGGATGGAACTGGCTTGAGACTTTAAAAACAAATGTATATTGCTATCTATTTCTCTTTCAGCAAAATTCCTCTCAAAGTATCAACCGGGACGATTTAGGAGAGATAGCAAAATTCCAGTTTCAAGCAGAGATCCAGTTTATTATAGGACTGCTTTATCTGACTTACACATATAGCAGTCAATATGTTCCCCCACTAGTTCTCTCTCTCTCTCTCCCCTCCCTCCCTCCCTCTCCATGCTTTATTAGCAATTGTAATAGCACCTAGACTTATATACTGCTTCACAGTGCTTTTACAGCCCTCTCTAAGCAGTTTACAGAGTCAGCATATTGCCCCCAACAGTCTGGATCCTCATTTTACCCACCTCGGAAGGATGGGAGGCTGAGTCAACCTTGAGCGATTCAGAATCAAACTCCTGGAGTGAGCAGTGAGTTAGCCTGCAATAATTCATTCTAACCACCACACCACTGTGTCACCGTGGCTCTTTATATGTTTAAAAATCAAATCATAATCTTAATATCATAAAACAGTGGATTTTTAATTTTCAGCTCTAAAACAGAATTCATATTTGAAATTTTGCTCATAAACTAAAGAATGAGAAAGAGGTATTTATTTTATTTATTTATTTATTTATTTAGATTTTTATACCGCCCTTCTCCCGAAGGACTCAGGGCGGTGTACAGCCAATTTTAAAACAGTACAATATACAATTAAAACAAAGACTTAAAAAACATATTCCATAAATGGCCAAAATTTAAAATAATTAAATTTAAAACCTTAAAATTCATAAAATAGTAACCCCAATGAAAAAGTTAATTAAAAATTTAAGCCAGTCCCGCTTGAATAAATAAGTGCATTTTCAGCTCACGGCGAAAGGTCCGAAGGTCAGGTAATTGACGCAAGCCAGGGGGAAGTTCGTTCCAAAGGGTAGGAGCTCCAACAGAGAAGGCCCTTCCCCTGGGGGCCGCCAGCCGACATTGCTTGGCGGACGGCACCCTGAGAAGACCCTCTCTGTGAGAGCGTACGGGTCAGTGGGAGGCGTAAGGTAACAGCAGGCGGTCCCGTAAGTACCCAGGCCCTAAGCCATGGAGCACTTTAAAGGTGGTAACCAAAACCTTAAAGCGCACCCGAAAGACCACAGGTAGCCAGTACAGTCTGCGCAGGAGCGGTGTTACATGGGAGCCACGTGTGGCTCCCTCAATCACCTAAGCAGCTGCATTCTTGACTAACTGAAGCCTCCAAGTGCACTTCAAGGGGAGCCCCATCTAGAGAGCATTGCAATAATCCAAACGAGAGGTGACAAGAGCGTGAGTGACCATGCATAAGGCATCCCGGTCAAGGAAGGGGCGCAACTGGCGAACCAGGCGCACCTGGTAAAAAGCTCTCCTGGAGACGGCCGCCAAATGATCTTCAAACGACAGCCGTCCATCCAGGAGAACACCCAAGTTGCGCACCCTTTCCATTGGGGCCAATGACTCGCCCCCAACAGTCAGCTGTGGTTGCAGCTGGCTGTACCGGGGTGCCGGCATCCACAGCCACTCCGTCTTGGAGGGATTGAGCTTGAGCCTGTTTCTCCCCATCCAGACCCGTACGGCTTCCAGGATGTGCCAGGATAGCACTTCAACAGCTTCGTTGGGGTGGCCCGGGGTGGAAAAGTACAGCTGCGTATCGTCAGCGTACAGTTGGTATCTCACCCCAAAGCCACTGATGACCTCGCCCAGCGGCTTCATATAGATGTTGAACAGGAGAGGCGAGAGGATCGACCCCTGTGGCACCCCACAAGTGAGGTGCCTCGCAGTCGATCTCTGCCCCCCTGTCAACACCGTCTGCGACCGGTCAGAGAGATAGGAGGAGAACCACCGATAAACGGTGCCTCCCACTCCCAAACTCTCCAAAGCTGTCTCTGTACTATATCCAGACCGGAAGCCGGACTGGAACGGGTCTAGATAGACAGCTTCATCCAGGTACTGGGGAAGCTGCCATGCCACCACACTCTCTACAACCTTTGCAACAAAGCGAAGATTGGAGACTGGACGATAATTTCCCAAAATAGCTGGGTCCAGAGAAGGCTTCTTGAGGGGGGGTCTCACCACCGCCTCTTTCAAGGCAGTGGGGAAAACCCCTTCCAACAGAGAAGCGTTTATAATTCCCCGGAGCCAGCCTCGTGTCACCTCCTGAGTGGCCAGCACCAACCAGGAGGGACACGGGTCCAGTAAACATGTAGTGGCATGTAATCTCCCCAGTAACCGGTCCACGTCCTCGAGAGTTACAGAATCAAACTCATCCCAAACAACCTCAACAAGACGCGTCTCTGTCCTCTCACTTGGATCATCGCAATTTTGGTCCAAACTATCCCGAAGCTGAACGATTTTATCATATAGATAACCACTAAACTCCTTGATACGTCCCTGCAAGGGGTCATCCCGCACCTCCTGATGAAGGAGAGAGCAGGTCACCCAAAACAGGGTGGCCGGGCGGTTATCTGCCGACGCAATGAGGGTGGAAACGTAAGAACGTTTCGCCTCCCTCAGTGCCACTAGGTAGGTCTTAGAAAAAGACCTAACTAGTGTCCGATCAGCCTCGGAACGGCTGGACCTCCAGGTACTCTCTAGGCGTCTTCTCCGGCGTTTCATCTCTCTCAGCTCCTCAAAGAACCAAGGAGCCAATTGAGATCTACGCCGGGTCAGAGGCTGCAAAGGCACTACACGGTCCAAAGCCCCAGTTGCGGCCTGTTCCCAGGCTGCAACTAGTTCTTCAGCCGTGCCGTGGGCAAGATCCTCAGGGAACAGCCCAAGCTCCGTCAGGAACCTCTCAGGGTCTATCAGGCGCCTGGGACGGAACCAACGCATTGGTTCCGTCTCCCTGCGGTGGTGAGCGGCGGTCCGAAAGTCCAGGCGAAGGAGAAAATGATCTGACCATGACACAGGTTCTGTCACTAAATCTCCTAATTCCAGATCATTTAACCACTGTCCAGAGATATAAATCAGGTCCAGTGTGCCTCCCCCACTGTGTGTAGGGCCATCAGTTACTTGAATCAGGTCCAAGGCCGTCATGGAAGCCTGGAACTCCTGCACCGCCGTTGATGACAAGCCGGCCGATGACAAGTTGAAATCCCCAATGACCAAAAGTCTGGGGATCTCAACCGCTACTCCGGCAAGCACCTCCAGCAGCTTGGGTAGGGCTGTAGTCATGCAGCAAGGAGCCAGGTACGTGATCAACAGACCCATCTGATTCCTATGGCCCCACTTCACAAGGAGGGATTCACAACCGGCTAACTGAGGCACGGTGGACTCCCTCGGCTCTAGACTTTCTCTAATCACAACCGCCACCCCTCCACCCCTACCTTGGGCTCTCGGTTGATGGAATGCTCGGAAACCCGGGGGGCACAGTTCAACCAGGGGTACATCCCCTTCTGTGCCCAACCAGGTCTCCGTAATGCCCATAAAGTCCGCGGACTCCCCCTGAATAAGATCGCAGATCAGGGGGGCCTTATTGACCACGGACCGGGCATTGCACAACATCAACCGAAGGCCCGAGCTCTGAGGGTCTTGACCATTCGGGGAATGGGTAAGGACTGAGAGGCCGGAGCATGTGATCACTTTTAAACAGCGAGCACTTGCTCCCAGAGAACGATACGGCCCCTCGCCTCTGCCATATCTGCCTCTCCCACTTACCGTACAGATGGAACGACACTCTACACCAGGAACACCCCCCTCCCCCCCGCCTCGGACCAGGTAGAATAACGCCGCAAGCAAGCGCAGGGACTGGACATACCCTCCCAGACGGGTTTCTCCCCCTACCCGTCTCTTCCCTCCCCCCCTTAAAAAACCCTTCTTTAAAAACCTATTTAAAAAACCCCAAAGATTCTTCTTCGATGCATGCCACCTCTCTGGATCCCAAGACCCTTCATTAAGGTAGGCCCTCGATAGTACGGAGGGCCATTCCTGCGAGGCGGGGGAACCTCACAGTTGTGAGAGTTCGAGAGACGAATATCTCATGGAAGATTAAAATAACAGCAGAAAAAAAGGGGCATCCCTAGCCGGCGTAAATATTGCAGTTGTACTAAAACCATCCCCACTATCTGCTAATCCCTATCACATCGTTGTTCTTGATGTTGTTATTAATTGACATTGTCGTTGATGTTGTTATCTTATCTTAGGTATATTTTGAATACCCCTAGAAGCGTTTTTGGTTCTGATATTTACTGCTTTATTAATAAACCTATGTTCGCTACACATTCAAACATGAATAGGCTGCATTATTTTCTTTTCCTATTTCATCAGTTGATTGATAATTTTTGCAATACATTTACCAGAAATTCCATGTTACATGTTAGAATGAGATGTATTACAAATTGTAATCATAAACATGAAACTCTTACATCTCAAGAAAGTGTTTAAGAGTCCTTACCATCTGTAGCTGTGCGACACACAAGATGTGTGAAAGAAAAATAGAGATTTTTCCCAGGGGTAAAATAGGATTCCACAATTTTCCGGGATTTCTCACTGGCTTGCAGGAGAAGTTTAATATCTTTCCAGTTCATACTACTCTCCTCAGCAAGCTATAAGAGAAAAACGAATCAGTGCAATACTTAATTTCTATTAAATCTCAGGAAGATCCAGGGATATTTATGAAAAAGAAAACTGATAAAAGATCCATTATGAATATTCTTAACAAAATAGAGTGGAAGAGGTGGTTTCTCTTATATCAAGTCAGTGAAGAAATTCAGATTATGACTATTTTCTTATGGCCCTAGACCAGGAGTGCCAAACTGGCGGCCTGTGGGCCAGATGCATCATGCACAGGCCATGCCCACCCCAGCTCCGTGAAGGGAAAAAATGTCACGAAACATCATGTGACAGCAAAATGATGTCCCAAGTTTGACACCCATGCCCTAGCCTATACTGTCAGTTAATTGTGTATTTATTTTACAAGGTATCAATAAAGTGAGAGACAAAAAAAATCTTTCCTGGTTCTACTTTATGCTTTTTATTTACCTTGATAAGTGATATTAAATACAAATGTTCTTCTTTTTTCCCCCCAAAAATGAGAATTGAGCGAAGATTCCACCACAGATCATAAAATGCCTTACATTCTTTTATCTCATCATCACTAAATCGTATCTGTAATGTATCTTTAAGGGTTTTGGAGGGAAAATAGAGCGGGAAATAGCACGTTGCTAATTGGCTGATAGCCTCCAGCTGAACTGTATATAAGGAGGGGTTTTTACCGTTTGCTTTTGCTGGGTTCACCATATAGTAAAGAGCTGTTGTTACTCATCTGGTCTCCTGTCTCGTTATTGCCCGAATCTAACACTGGCGACGAAGGTGGGATCTCGAGGCAAAAGAGCACCAGGAACGAACCCAGCAAAATAAGGGCGGTTAGCAACGATGTCCAGCTATACACCGCCAGCGCCATTCGACCCAGCCAAAGAAAAATGGGGGTCATACATGGCTCGCTTCGAGTGTTTCCTCGAAGCCAACGAGCTCCAAGGAGTCTCGGACAACAGGATACGGGCGTACTTCCTGAGTCACTGCGGTCCCGAGGTTTTCGACACCGCGGAATCGCTTTCTGAGCCAACGCTGGTACAGGCGGTACCGTGGCAAACTCTGCAGACTGTTTTGAAAGCCCACTATGCACCAACGCCTTCCAAGTTCGTTCAACGGTTCCATATAAGGCTACGCATGCAGCAAGAGCGGGAGTCCATCAGTGTGTACATGGCAGCACTGAGGAAAGCCGCGAACCATTGTGAGTACCGAGACTTGGAAGACGCGTTGCTCGACCAGCTAATTTGCGGGGTCAGGGATATCCGTTTGCGACGGCGGCTGCTGTCCAGAAGCAACCTAACGCTCGCAATCACCCTGGATGAGGCAAGGGCTCACGAGATGTCTACCCAAGCGGCAGAAACACTACAAAAGCCGGTCGCGCCAGGGGCGGCAGCGAAAACAACCCCGGTCCACAACGAGGAAGTCCAGGCCGAGTCGGAAGAGGAGGAAGAAGAAGTCTTCCACACGGGAGGCGGAGAGGAAGACCGGGCGAATCGCGAGTTGCGGGGCCAACACCAACGGCAACATTGCAAATTTAAGGATGCCACGTGTCGGCGATGTGAAAAAAGGGCACATCGCGAAAGCCTGCGGCGCCCCAACCTTCCCGCCAAAAATTCAAACCGACCAATCAAAGCGCGGGAACCGCGAAACGGCCCGGGATTGGTCAAGGGAAAAAAGGCGCGAAGTTGAATCAGACCGCCGTGAGAGTGGGCCAGGCATCAACACGCCTAGAAAAAAAAATCTTTATTAAAACACTCATCGAAGGAGTGCCGTGCCGAATGGAAGTGGACACTGGATCTTCAATTACGATCATGTCCTGGAGCAACTTAGAAAAAAACTTGCCGGCTATCGCGAAACGCAAACTGCGGCCACAGAAGCTACGAGTGCAGGACTATCAAGGGAACAGGATCCCTGTCCGAGGGGCGACGACCGTCCACGTCAAGTATGGACAGTTCGAAAAAACTCTGCCCATCACCATCGTCGATGGGACTCTGCCGAGTTTGTTGGGACTAGACTGGTTCCGGGCATTGGGCATGGGAGTGACCGGAGTCTTCCGAAATGAAGTCGACCTCAGGGCGAACTCATGAAGGAGTTCGAGGGCGTTTTCAAAGACTGCCTGGGCAAGTACAAGGGACCCCTATCTCCTTCAACCTAGACCCTCAAGTTGCCCCTATCCGTTTAAAGGCTAGGAGGGTTCCCTTCGCCCTGAAGCCCAAGATTGACCGGGAACTGGACAAACTAGTAAGCCAGGGGATACTAGTGCCAGTCGACCATGCGAAGTGGGAGGCGCCGATAGTCACCCAGTGAAACCAGGCGGGTCAGTCAGGATTTGCGCCGATTACAAGGCGGCTAAACAAAGCTTTGCAAAAAGCGCTTACCCGTCCCTGTGGTGCAACACTTGCTACACTCGCTAGGGCAGGGCAGGTTTTGCCAAACTAGATTTGGCCCAAGCCTATCAACAGTTGCCCGTAGATAGCAGCACGGCGAGGCACAAACAATCGTACGCACAGGGGTGCTTTCAAATGCACCAGGTTACAGTTTGGGGTCAGTGTGGCACCAGGATTATTTCAAAATTTAATGGAGCGGCTTCTGCAGGGGCTCCCCGGGGTGGTACCGTACTTTGATGACGTACTAGTATCCGCCGATAATATGGAAGAACTAGGGGTGCGACTGAGAAAAGTTTTGAGTATTTTCCGATCCGCCGGTTTAAAAGTCAAATTAAACAAGTGCCAGATCGGGGTAGGATCCGTAGAATTCCTGGGCTACCGGATAGACAGGGAGGGGATCCACCCCACTGAGAGCAAGGTTAGGGCAATCAGAAAGGCCCCAGCACCCCAAAACAAAACAGAGTTGCAGGCGTTTTTGGGACTGGTAAATTTTTACGTGGTTTTTTAAAAAAATAAGGCTACCATAGCCGAGCCGCTACACAAATTACTAGGAAAAAATGCTGCATGGTCTTGGGGAAAGGCGGAAGCTAGAGCATTTGAAGCAATAAAAAACCTCCTGTCTAGTGATAGCCTATTGATCCAATACAATAGCACACTACCATTGGTGCTAGTTTGCGATGCATCCCCCTACGGGGTGGGGGCTGTGCTCAGCCACAGGCTGCCAAATGGCACAGAAGCCCCTATAGCGTTTTACTCCCGAACAATGTCCTCAGCTGAAAGGAACTATAGCCAGTTGGATAGGGAAGCCTTGGCCATAGTCTCCGGGGTAAAGAAGTTCCATGAATATGTTTTCGGTCGCGACTTCGAAATCGTCACAGACCATAGACCCTTACTAGGGTTGCTGGCGGGCGACACCAACGCCGTGGCACTTTCGCCCAGATTGACCCGATGGACTATCTTTCTGGCTGCATATTCTTACAAACTGCTACATCGGCCAGGAAAGGAGTTAGGGCATGCAGACGCCTTGAGCAGATGCCCTTTACCAGCGACGATCGAAGACCCCACTCCGGGCACACCCGTCTTGTTAATTGACTCTTTGGACTCTGGTCCAGTCACTTCCAAGGAGGTGGCTCGGGCTTCTTACAAGGACATTACATTAAGGACTGTAATGGGTTGGGTGCAAAGAGGATGGCCCGCTGCGCCGGGTGAGCGTTTTAGGGAATTTGTAAAAAAGCGCGGGGAATTGTCGGTGCAAGGGGGGTGTTTGCTCTGGGGGGATAGAGTGGTGGTCCCAGAGAAATTGCGGAAAAAAGTTCTGGAACTTCTGCACGAAGGCCATCCTGGGATCGTGAGAATGAAGGGTTTAGCCAGGAGCTATGTGTGGTGGCCCTTGATGGACATGGAGATTAGCGATAGGGTTGGGAAATGTCAAGCATGCCAGGAATCCAGACCACTACCACCAACGGCCCCAATCCGAGAGTGGGAGAAACCCCAGGGCCCATGGTCCCGAATCCATATCGACTTTGCCGGCCCGTTCCACGGCCAAACATTCTTAGTGGTGGTAGACGCATTTTCCAAATGGCTGGAAATCATTCTAATGAAATCCATGACCGCAGAGGCTGTAATTTCAGTCCTCGGCACCTTTTGTAACACACGGGTTACCAGACACACTCGTTTCAGACAACGGGCCACAGTTCACGGCGACCCTTTTGAGGGGTACTTGGCGGAGGGCATCCGACATGTCCTCTCGGCGCCTTTCCACCCTGCGACGAACGGCCTTGCACAGCATTTCGTCCGGGCGCAAAGAGGCATTGTCCAGAATCAGACCCGGGATTGGCAATTAAAATTGACACCTTCTTAGCGGTACAACACAGAACCCCTTGTGTAGCGACTGGCGCAGCCAGCAGAGCTACTGATGGGGAGAAAGCTTAGATGCCCGTTAGACAGGTTAAACCCAAACTACACACCAGACGGGTACAAAACAACACCGGGCAAAACAAGAGAATTGACAGTAGGGAGTTCCGTATGGGCACACAATTATGGTGAAGGCCCAAACTGGCAAAAGGGAACAATCCTACAAACAACCGGGCCCAAATCATATCTCGTAGAAATAGAGGATGGCCGGGTTTGGAAACGCCACATAGACCAGTTAAGAAAAAGAATAGCCACCAGTCTAGAAACAGACGAAACAAGCCCTGACTATCCAATGATTGAATCCACAGCTAACTCAAACCCGAGAAAACCGCAGGACTTATCTGAGTTCCAGCGACACCAACCGGTCCCTCTGAAGGAAAGCAGGAACGACTCTGCAAGTAATCCAAGGCCGGATGGCCTGGAGGAGGAGCTGAGAGGAACGAACAGTCCCTCCGGCCAGCTCGACTCACTCCCAGATAATGAACTGCGCAGGTCCGAAAGAGTTAGGAGACGCCCTGCGTACTTACGTGACTACGTTGAAAAATAATTATTCATTTTATGTAAATAGGGGTAAAAAGTTTTCTGGGAGGGGAGGAGTGTAATGTATCTTTAAGGGTTTTGGAGGGAAAATAGAGCGGGAAATAGCACGTTGCTAATTGGCTGATAGCCTCCAGCTGAACTGTATATAAGGAGGGGTTTTTACCGTTTGCTTTTGCTGGGTTCACCATATAGTAAAGAGCTGTTGTTACTCATCTGGTCTCCTGTCTCGTTATTGCCCGAATCTAACAGTATCTGCCTCTTTGTGATCAGCAATCCCCACCATCACATCTTCCACTGTCTCCCAAAGTTTGCTGAAATTCATATTCATAGCATCGATGACACTATCTAACTATTACATCCTCTCCAATCCCCCTTCTTCTTTTGCCGTCCACCTTTCCCAACATCAGGGTTTTTTCCAAATGCATTCAGACATAGAGATGCATAATAATTCATTCATGGAAGCAAAGCAAAGGTAGTAATTGTTCTCCAGGTTTCTCTTGTAGGCAAACCAGGACTGCAAAATAGGCAGAAAACCCAGAAGTGAGACAGAAAGGGGTAGTTTCTTCAACCCTCCTCCTCCTTCCTGCACCATGCATTGTCCAGATGGAAAGTCTTGAGCTGGGATTAGAGAGAAAATACATCTTCTCCAGTGAAGGACCAGAAAGGCTCTTCAGGCTACAGGCTGATCTTGAGATATTCCTATGTAAAGGAGAACAATATGGACTCTGGAAACAAGTGCTAAGGTGTGTTTGCTGTATGCATATGGCTATACACAGAGCAGAACCACGTTTCCCCAGGTTTAATTTAATTTATTTTTTAATTAGCTTTTTTTATTACTGCCTTTTTCCCCCTTTTAATTTTATATTTCTTAGTTTTTACCATATTTTGTTTGGTCAATAAAAGAAAAGTAAAAATAGAAAATAAAATAAGTTTAGTATTGTTTAAAACACTGTATATTTGCTCCTTCCTGATCTCTTTTTCACCTTATTCTAATCCTATCTCCCATTCTGCTTTCTCTATGCGGTGCTCCAAATTACTTACATGTGCATATTTGTAATCTTATATAAAAAGATTCCAAATATGATTCAAAGAGTCATTTTGCTTTGTTTCAGAAAGAAGGAAAAATTAAGCATTTGTTTATCACTTCTCAGTTGAGACTTGAACTATCCTTTTCCCAAACAAACAGCAACTAGAAATCTTTTCATAATAAATACAGTTTAAATTTTAGGAAAAGGATGAGGAAGATGTGCATGTGTCCTACCCATCTTTAATATTAACTTTGTAATGTATATGTCTAGAATTTGTGAAACTGGAGAGGGGAGGGGGGGAAGTCCTGCAGGACCAGGAACTTAGCTCATTCTAAATCATGAAGGCTTTTACCTGCAAAGCTTTTGTCACTGTTAAGCCTTCAAATCGCTCATGTGGAGTATGAGGGGAACGTCTGCCACGATAGCCATCTCCTGTTCCTCCAGCTGCCTGAAACACGCATAAACTTATGAGAGATCTGGTATTGTCCTTCACCAGTGAAAAGCTTCTCTTTCTGTCAGACGGGATCACGCAGAGCATTTGCCGGCTCCTATCCTCACCATGGACAGACGAAGGATGTCTTTGCATTCTGATTCAGTCAGGACTCTATCAAAGACGACCCTCTGGGTACCATTGAGTTGGTGAGAATCCATGGTGATGGTGATGTCCTCAAAAGGTAGTGGTTCTGGAAAAAATAAGGAGGGCAGAAGTGTATATAGAGATGCCATCAAACATTACTGTTCATCGTGAGTACAAAAGAAGAAATAGGCCTCAACCTATGACCACAACTGAGCCCAAAATTGTTATTGATAATTTAAACATTTGTTAAATGAATTTGCCCTATTTTACAACTTTTTGTGCCACAATTGTTAAGTGAATCACTGCAGTTGCTAAGTTAGTAACACAGTTGTTAAGTGAATCTAGCTGCCCCATTAACTACTTTTTGGAAGGTTACAAAAGATGATCACATGATCATGGGACACTGCAATCATCATAAATATGAGTCAGTTGCCAAGCTTCTAAATTTTGATCACGTGACCATGGGGATGCTGCAACAGTCATAAAGTGTGAGAAATTGTCATGTGACTTTTTTCAGTGCTGTTATCACTAAATGAACTGTTATAAGTCGAGGATTACCTGTATGCTCTAAATTTCTCTGAACATATATGTGCCCTTCTTATAAATTATAATCGGCATAAGGGACTTTGAAAGACTTCATGCCACTAAACAATCCTCACTTGCAGATTATTCTTTGGAAGCTGATACAAAAAATCTACTGCTAGGCTGTCATTATCCATCAATTTCAGAATTCAGATGCAAGGTTACAGAAATGGTCCGATACAAAGCTTATAGCTGTGCTACTGACTCAACTGTTATCACAGGTACCTTGATATCTGTGGTCTTATTATTATACTGAATTATTCATTTAAAACGTTTCTTCAAGGCTCAACACAATTTCCAATGGAAAATGAAAAGTAGTATCTGAATTAAATTAAAAACAGATATCCATTTAATAGAATTAGCAGCAGCTATTACTCAGGGCCACTTAGCAACTATTGAAATTTCAAAATAGTTAGATTTTACATTTTAAAAACTACTGTAAAATCATAGCTGCTACAATCTCATTAGTGATATAATTCCAAAGTCTTGGGAAAACAGAGGTAAAGGTCCTTACAGCACTCATTGTCCTTGACTCATGGACCATTATAGTCATAAATCAAGTACTACTTATAGCCAAATAGAGAATCCATCTCTGTCTGTTTGTCTGCCCCCCCATCTTTTTGTCTATCTGGTTTTCTGCCTGACACACACATGCAAAAACACACACAACGCACCAACACACATAAAAAGTTGACAAATGAATCTTTTGAATAGATACAATTTAGGAATCACTGTACTTATTTAAACAGAAATATAATGCATCTTATCATAGTGGATGATAAATGTGACCCAGTGATATCCGGCTGTTGTCCAGCTTCAAAGTTATTGTCTCCTCTCTGCCCACCCAAGCCAATACTTCCAATGGTGAATTAAAGCATCTACCATCCTTAATCAGCATGATGGAAGTTGTATCAACGTATCTGAACGGTAATAAGATTTTATTTTATTTGAACTAGGATTCATTGGCTGACATACAAACTGAGGACAGTCCTCTGTGGAGAAGAAGCTTGGCCATCCTATCGTTAATATGCCTCTATGCCAATAGGCACTCTGAATACCTTTGGTGCTGAGATAAGTTCTATAGCTTTGCTATCCCTTTGGGTCCTGGTGGCAGCTAGTAAACTGGAATCCCAAACAATGCCAGGCTTCAGCAGGTGAACTTCAGTACTGGGAAGGAGACTTACTCCATCTCATATTTAGGAGAAACTGGAATCATCCTGCTGGAGTCTCCTTCTTCTCTCATTATGATACGAAGAAGAAACATGATATCTTTCTTCCCATTTATCAATTCTTTTTCCGGTACTCACCATTTTGATCCCGTTGTTGCATATATGAGACCTTCAAGCTTCGTTTCTCCTGATCTTCTCTTGGGATTAATAAACAAATATAGAAAAGGCCATAACTACAGGGCATGAGACTGCCTCTTCAATCAAACAGCTCAGCAATAAATCAAATCTGTTATAATCTCTATTCCGTTACATTTAAGGACTCTTTAAAAAATCTTTCCTAACAGAGCTGAATCTTTGCCTTTCATTAAAGTGCCTTAGAATTGCATCCATATCTTACGTTTCTGCTCTGAAACTTACTTGTGTTTCTCCTTCATGCTTTCAGGGATCAGTTCCTCAGGAGTCCATAAATCCTAAAGAAACACATCCAGGACTTAGCACTACAAAATTAAGTTTAGTGGCCCATTTTCTTTTTTTACAGGATTGCATTGGAGCAGACACTTTCTCACCACAGCAGGCGCATGTGTCCTACTTTCTGGCTATTCCACACAGCAGAAATATTAGTGAAAGTTCAGCAGACTGAAAAAAAAATCATCTGTCCTGTTTCCTATAGTTCTACAAGCAGTGTACTCCTTCCCACACAATCAGTAACAGCTTCTTAGAAACACTTCCATCTATAATTAGCACTTTTACTGTGATAACACACCACCTTTGAAACATTTTTTCTATTTGACCGGCTTTAAAATGCTATCATTTTAAAGACCTCTATTTGACATATATTTTAAAATTCTATGCTGCTTTATGTTTACTTTGCACTCTTCTTATCTATTTTAGTCTGGTATTGTTTTAGAATTTTGTTGTGTTGTAAGATAGCATATCTGGGATGTTATGTTTCTTACATATTGCCCTGATAGTCTTAGATGAGATTGGCTGAAAAAGACTTACAATAAATGAATATATGTCCTTAAAGCATAACTTCTTTAAGTTCATTTTAGGCATCAGAAAGAGGATCCTATGTACTATTTTATCAAGTAGTATTTGATAGATGAGATAAATGAATAGCTTTGTTGCAAGGAAGCCATGAAGAATCTACCTTTGAAAAAAGACAACCACTTACTGGATCCTTAAAAGTTTCATCAAGGTGCTGTACTGCATAATAGATCAGTTTCTTTTCCATAAGGGATCTTTGCACATAACGGCGGATATTCTGTGGATTGAAAGCAGATGTTACAACATGGTAATATAAAATAATGTACAGAAATCATAAATGATTTGAGTGTTTCTTGTTCAAGAAAACAAGACACAAAATACACACAACAACCTCTGCTGCAGGCAATCAACCCTGCCTTCAGGTCAAACTAGATGTTATATTCAATATGAGCTTCACATTTCTGTCTTGTGGTCCCAGTCATAGCAGAGACAGGGATTAATGCCACCCCATGCTGCAACCATCCTTGCAGTTATTACTTGCACCTGAAGGGAAGCTGCTAGTCAACAGCAACTTGGGGCAAACAGCAGTGATAGCGCTAAAGGACAAGAGAGAAAAAATATCCACAACTTTCATCTTAGACTTCTGAAAATGCAGTGCCCTAAACTAACACCAGGTTTTGTACCTTGGGGAATCAAAAAGGGGGGCTCCAATAGATTGAAATATGTACGAGCTTACTTTCTTCCCAAGCAAAAGCAGCTGCTTGCCAGCTAAACAAATCTTAGTTGATTCATGGTCATCACATTGTGTGAGCATCAGAAAAAGAAGAAAGAGAAAGTAAGGGCACACAGATTTCTTGCCAAAGGGATTATGGGTGATGGGCTAAGAATGAGCTGGAAATATTTTAATCTGGTGTCTATCCTTCTCTTTGCTTTACCAATTCATTCATTGGGGACTATCTTAATTTCTTGCCATTCACTCTGAGGAACTTATTGCAGTCCCAGACCAATATTTAAGAGAAGACAATTTTATAACACATTAAATATTATATATTCTGTATAACAGGACTTATACAGAAAGTAATAATGTAAAGGATGATCTTTGCAAACTATGACTGTTGTTAAAAATTCAATAACCTTATTGAAAATAACTAAATGTTATTTAGTTAACATTTCGGGTAGAATGATCAGCTCCTGCTCAGAGGAGCAATTAAGATTTCTAATGATTGGTGTCATGAATTCTATTGTTCATTTATTTCAAAATATAGCAGTGCATATGCAACAGATTCAACTTCTACCAATAAACATATGCCAGTGTGATTTTCATAGAGAATATTGATATATCTACCCGTTTTTGCTCTTATAGGCAATTTGTCAATTTGTAAGCTATGCTGGAAATAAAAAATTGGTATTGGATAGCTTCCAACCTAGAAGCATCCTTATAAATACATAACTGAATGCCATATAATATAATATAATATAACATAACATAACATAACATAACATAACATAACATAACATAACATAACATAACATAACATAATATAACAACAACAACAACAACAACAACAAAGTTGGAAGGGACCTTGGAGGCCTTCTAGTCCAACCACTTACCCAGGCAGGAAACTCTACATCATTTCAGACAAATGGTTATCCAACATTTTCTTAAAAATTTCCAGTGTTGGAGCATTTACAGCTTCTGCAGGCAAGTTATTCCACTGATTAATTGTTCTAACTTAGGAAATTTCTCCTTAGTTCTAAGTTGCATCTCTCCTTGATTAGTTTCCATTCATTGCTTCTTGTTCTACCCTCAGGTGCTTTGGAGAATAGTTTGACTCCCTCTTCTTTGTGGCAACCCCTGAGATATTGGAACACTGCTATCATGTCTCCCCTAATCCTTCTTTTCATTAAACGAGACATACCGAGTTCCTGCAACCGTTGTTCATATGTTTTAGCCTCCAGTCCCCTAATCATCTTTGTTGCTCTTCTCTGTACTCTTTCTAGAGTCTCAACATCTTTTTTACATCATGGCGACCAAAACTGAATGCAATATTCCAAGTGTGGCCTTACCAAGGCATTATAAAGTGGTATTAACACTTTATGTGATCTTGATTCTATCCCTCTGTTTATGCAGCCCAGAACTGTGTTGGCTTTTTTGGCAGCTGCTGCTGGCTCATATCTAAATGGTTGTCCACTAGGACTCCAAGATCCCTCTCACAGGTACTACTATTGAGCAAGGTACCACATATACAGTACCTGTGCATTTTGTTTTTTGTTTTTTGCCTAAATGTAGAACCTTACTTTTTTCACTGTTGAATTTCATTTTGTTAGATAGCGCCCAATGTTCAAGTCTGTCAAAACCCTTCTGTATGTTGAGCCTGAGTCTAGTACTTTAGCATTGAATGTAGTTGTTACTGTGCTGATATGCACATTTAATAATTGCAAAGGATGCTTTGGGGGCTCATATGAAAAGGTCCTTAGCTTGATTGATCCAGGAAGTAAATGATTGAAAGTGGATGCATAGGTTTTTAAAAGTCATGATTTGTTCTATATTGTAGGTCTATCATTAATCATCCACTAAATTGAGTGCTTGAAACACTGGAGAATATTAAAACCTTTCTTTTAGAGTAATTGGTCTCAAGGTATTCCCTATGGTAATAGGAAGATAATGCTTTAAGACATCTAACATAAACCCACTTGGATTATGAAAGAATAGCTTTATTATTGGCACAGAGAGGAATGGGTACAGAGCAATGAGTAAGAGTTGGTGGATAAAATTCTAACCATATTATTATTTAATTTATATATTAATACATGTTTTATAGCAAAGACTACTTCTACTACTACTATTAGATGGGTTCAACATAGTTGAGTGACTGCATCCAGTGAAAACTTATTAGTGGCTTACTTCAATTTATAGAAAGAAATATGGAGAGGAGTGCCACAGAGTCCAATCCTGTAGTGTTCAATATTTTTATCAGACACTTGGATGAATAACTGATGGGACACTTACAAAGTGCAGAGATGGAAAGGATGATTAATATTTTAGATGAACAAGTGAAGATGTTAATAGATCTAGACAGGCTTAAAGAGTGGATTGAAATGAATAGGATTGAATTTAGTAGGGAGACATATCAGATTCTGTATCTTGGTAAGAAAAATGCAAACACTAAAGAGTGGAAGAAAATTTGATTGTCAGTAATATATGTGTAAGTGACCTGAATGTCCCTGTTAAACACATATTAAATATGGTGCAGCTGCTAAAAGACAAATGCTACTTTGGGATGTAATAACAGTAGCACAGAGTCCAGATGATGGGAAGTAATTGTTTCACTCTATGGGGCCTTAGTAAGCCTCCATTTGAAAAGCTCTATCCAGTTCTGGGTCCCACAATTGAAAAAGGATAGTGACAAATCGAAGTATGTTTGGAATATGACTATCAAGATGGTGAATAGTCTGGAAACCAAACTCTATGAGGAACTTTTAAAAGATTGGAATACATTTCATCTATAGGTAAATATTTAAGGTAAGATACAATAATAGTCTTCAAACATCTGAAGGATTATCACACAGACGAGAGCATGGACTTATTCTCTATTTCCCAGAGGGCTGGACCAGAACCAGTGAATTAAAATTATTAGGTGCCAACTAGACATCAGGAGAAACTTGTGAGTTCATGGACTGTCAGCAATGGAGCAGGTTACCACATGAAGTGGTGAGTTCTCCTTTGGAAAAAAAAGTCTTTAAGCAAAGATTAGTCATCTGTCAGGGATCTTCTAGTGCAGGGGTGTCAGACCCAATTTCATTGAGAGCCACATCAGGACTGGGTTTGACCTTGGAGGACCGGGCGTGGCAATGGTGGGCATGATACTGAACTGCACCTCCGCAGACATGGTTTCATAAACTTATAAAAATAGGATGGAGAACATTTCTGTGATTTTGTTTTTTTAATACTTGCTTGATCTACTTGATCACCTCATGAGTGAGAGACCAGTTCAAGAAACTGACTCCATAGGAAGACTAGAACTATAAATTATTGACATAGGCTAGTAGCAGAATTCTGCAAGCCTGAAAGGTAAAACATTTTACTTTTCCTCCCTTTTATAACCTTCTGAGTCAAGGACAGCTTCCTGCAATACTCCGGAAGTCCCGTTTTGGGCCTTGAAGGCCTCCTGGGCCACTCAAGAGGCCCAGTTTTGGTCCTGGAAGGCCTCCTAGGCCACTCCGGAGGTCTCATTTTGGGCCTGGAAGGCCTCCTAGGCCACTCCGGAGGCCTTGTTTGGGCCTGGAAGGCCTCCTGGGCCACTCCGGAGGTCTCATTTTGGGCCTGGAAGGCCTCCTGGGCCACTCTGGAGGTCTCATTTTGGGCCTGGAAGGCCTCCTGGGCCACTCCGGAGGTCTCATTTTGGGCCTGGAAGGCCTCCTGGGCCACTCTGGAGGCCAAAAGTGGTGCCCCATTTTTGCTAGCAGAGGCACTGCCGGCTGATCCTTTGCTATTTTCAGACTGGCCCTGCGAGCCAGATCTAAACACCCTGCGGGCTGGATCTGGCCCACGGACCTTGAGTTTGACACCCCTGTTCTAGTGAAACCTCCAAGGCCCTTTCCAACTCTATGATGCTATCACTGAAACCTTATTAATTTGTCAAAACTGAGAACTGAGAAAGAGTTCAGATAAGAAAAATGCTGCTGGCTACCTCTCTGGCTGGAATAGCTATTTCTTTTCCCAGATCTGCTTGGTACTCTTTCAACCTCTCCAGCATTTTTTCATCTGATGGATAGAACAGCAGGAAGGTAGCTGCACATTCAGCAGCAACAGTCCGATTTCCAACTAAAAGAAAGAAAATGATCTTCAACATCATGTTTTTTGTTTTCTGTCTGCCATTCTGTCAAAGGTTGACCCTTACATGAACTTCTCAGCTGTTCATTTCCTGCTTACCTTTGTCATAGGCAAATTGCAATAAATCAAAATGAGATGGGATGAAATCTTCTGTGGAAGACACCCTGCCTGGCTTGGTGGCAATATCAAGGACACACTCTTGCCTGCATTTCAAGACCTGGACATAATGAGCTGGAAAGCAGAGACAAACACAAGGGACTTTAGCAACACTGAAACAAGTATTGCAAAGATTCCCACATTTTCTGTGTTTCTTATTTCACCATTCAAGTAATGTTAAATTTAAATTTACATAGTTTGAATGTGACATTTTATTTCAAAATCTAATTCTTGTTGGCCTATCTACATTGTTTTGGCTTGTGTCAGTATGACAGCCTGTGAAGTGCTGATTGCCTATACAAGTTAAGTGCAGAATGCTATGTTGTTTATTATTATTTTTAAAAAAGTCTTAGGTGAGCAAAGTTTGGGAAAAATGGCCTCAATTTTAGTGGGCCAAGGGAGGCGTCAAGACTTCCACGTCACGCAAAATAGAAAAGGATAAGAGAGTTTGGATCAGAGATTGGATACTGAAAAGTTCCCCATGGAAACATATCCAGTGCCTGAATTAGTTAGCAGCTGGGTATCATTTTTCAGTGGTAGCATTTACAACCATGTTTTTCATCCAGTCGGACCAGAATTTTTGTATGAACAGATTTTGTTCTGAGCTCTGATATTGACTAATAACCTTCTCCTAATTTTCCCTAGGTCAGTGGAGACCTTTTTTAATTATTGCTTTTGGTACAAATTAGAAAATCTTCAAAATTTACTGCATCTTATTCTGAGACCTAATATTTGATTTCCTCATCTCAAAATGCTTTTTAAAATCCCGATAGCCTGGAGCCATAAATTCATTTGAAATGTCTGTCTTCTCATTGGCCCCTTTTAAAACTGACAGAATTTCTAATTCGTAAGATTGTTCAGAAGTGCAACATTTGAAGGATGAAGGAAACTAGTAATGAAATGCTCTGGCAGTCTTACAAACCCAATCAAGCAATCAATCCTTCCTGACATTTCCTAACTTTAGGGAGTGGGAGAGACTGGCACACTGAATATTGAGAACATGGTCATAGACATCCCCATAAATTTCAGCACAGACTCCCAATTTTTCAATGTTTTTTTTAAAAGTAGCCAATAACTTAATTTTCTTCCATATCTGATTCCAAATTTCAGGATTCTCCCCTCCCATTTTTTTTGGAAAAGCTATTGTGAGAACATGAAAAAATGGCAGTTGTTTCTCTTTACAAGGACACTTTTTCTAATCAGTTTTAATAAGTCCACAACAAGATCCATTAATATCTTACCCTGAATATTTAATCAAACCATTCAAACAATTTCTTCTAAAAAATAACTGTACAATTTCACTGATTAAGAGCTATACTTCACTTAACTGCTGCTAATTTGGTGGAAAAAACTTTTCCATCGATCTCCCATGACATGCTCAAGTATGCTGTGCTATGCAGTAAATCATTTTCCTCACTTAGATAAACAGGCCACAGGATTTCCTCAGTGAATTATTTTGCATCACCTCGAAGCTTTGTACAGTAGTTCCAATACTCAGTTCTCTTTGTTATTCCTGAAAAGAAAGCCTCAGAAGCAAAAGGCTATGCTGCTTTGCAAAATACCTTCAAAAGCATATTTTGCTCAATCTTTTGTCCAAGTGACATATTCCTTTGAAGATCTGCAAATCTCTTTTAAAAAAGATGTTTCTTTCAGACAATGCCTTATGGTTTTCACATACTTGCCAGCTCACACAATTCATCATTCTTTACTAAACCTTTGATGATACCTGCAATGCTTTCATAGAAGCCTAGTTGCGTCTCTTCTTTGTCGTCTTCTCGGGGCCCTTCACAAAGAGCTCTGCAATTCTCCAGTGCCAGCAGCCCCTCTCTGAGCGATTCTTCCAGTTTTGCTGCTGCCTGCTGGTAGTCATCCATACCATAATGATGTATTCCAGCTTCATAAGCTACCTGCAGAGTCAGATAACCAAGTCACCTTTGTTAAAGTCCAAGGACTGTGCAGGAGGTGACTACTGAACCCGAAGAATAATACAATTATGTACTCAAGAGTACAAGTAGTTCTCAACATACAACCAATCTTTTAGTGACTATTTGAAGTTACCACAGCATTGAAAAAATGACTTACAACTGATACTTGCATTTATGACCTTTGCAGCATCCCCAAGACAGGTGAGCAACCTGTGATGTTTTACTTACTGCAGTGATGGTTCAGCAGAGCTTATTATCTCCAAAAAAATTTCAGATCATTTAAAAAAATATATTTTTGGATTTGCCTTATAAGCATTCATATAATAGAAATCCTGTTTTACAACAATAATTTAAAAACACATTTTTAAAGTTTTTAAAAAGAGAAAAATTGGATACAAAGAAAAATATCACTTCTAGAGATCAATAAACATTCAACCTAAAAAAGCAGTTTATTTTTTTAAAAACAGTTGTTAGATTTCTGCTAAATAATTGTTCCATTTGGGGCTATTGCAGAAGTATAATAATAATAATAGTTTAAAGAAGATTAAGGCAAATTTAAAATTTAAAAAGAGGAGACCACAATCAAGCCAACTGGAAAGTAACAGGTATGGGTAGTAACAACATTGCACATTTAAACATCAGCAATTTTTCCTAATTTTGCAGATTGGTTTCTATTGTTCTGCTTGTTTAAATTTACAGATGAAGTTCTGTTCTGAGAACTTGCAGAAGAAATATGAGGAAAACACAGGAGGACAATTTTTTCTTACCCTTTAGAAAGCAAGGACTAACAGCACAATTATCTATGAGAGTCGACATACTCTTAGGCCTTTAGAATCGTGACTCCCAATCTCTACACAGCAGCCTTTCTGATCTGTTCTATAACATCCAGTTTTCCCAAAATATCTCACCCAATGTGGTTCAGCCTCCAGATCCCGAAAGCTTTCAGATTTTACCCCTGCCATGCGCTGATATTTCTCCATATCCTCCCGCATTTGTAGGTGCTGTGGATTGGCTATGAAGAATGTATGAGCTGAAGAGACAGCTTCATCCAGTTTTTTTAACTGTTGAAAAGAGAAAATGAAATCCTTTTTGATTGAATGTAGAATACATGGGAATCATCTCAGTCTGGGAGCAGGGAGGTTAGAAAGGAATACAGCAATCCCTCTGGTTGGATCAATTTGCTCCCAGATAGTAGTACTATTGACTAAAGTATCTGTGAAACAATGTTTATTATATCATAATTATATCATAATTCACATGGTAATTGTAACTAGCAGACACATAGACATACAGGCACACACACACAACTATAATAGACCGTCTCATTTGATTTTAAAAATCCTTATTCTGTATAGTCAATCTGCAGGAAACCTTATCCTGTGTGCATTGATAGCTATGTGGCATCTGGGTTGAATTCACATGATTAACACTGACATGTACAGCAGGCAGTTTTATTTATTTTATTAGAATTATAAAGCCTAATCATCATAGCCTCTCCCAGTTAGGGTGGAAAAAAATGCGCTTTAAAAAAAAACTAGATGGACTTCCGGTTGGCTTCCGTCTTCCTCGGAGGACGCCCTAAGGGCGCCCCGAACTGAGATTCCGTTAAAAGCCGGCGAAACAGCGTTTACCAGCTGTTAGCCGACTTCAAAGCATTCCTTGGGTGAAAGGGAATTGCCTAGAGCAGTTGGAGAGCAGAAGATCTCCCCAGAGGCTCTGCTTTGTTTAGTGGAGCCTTGGAAGGGGGGCCTGCATAATCCAGCCTTGCTCTGGACTCAGCTCGACCCTGCTTTAGGCAGGACGAGAGGAAGACATCCACCTCTGCTCGATTGATTCCGTTTTGAATACTGGATGCAGATGGGGACAAATACAAGTGATCGATTATTGGGGTGGTAAGAAGAAAGCTGACTTCTACTCCCTTTTTAAAAGGAAAGAACTTTTTTTTAACTTTAATTCAGTGAAGAATAAGATGGCGTCTGAGAGGAAGTGGATTGGAAACTGCTTGTGAGTGAAAGTGAATTGCGTTTTTGTGGTTTCAAGTAGAATTGAAGCTCTCCATAGGAAACAAGGTGAAAGTTTCTATTTTACAATTCTAATTAGAGACTTTACTTAAATTAAAATCGCTTTTAAACCACCCAAAGCTCCCATAACAAGAAGGAGGTCTGAAGCAAATTTGGAAGATATGTTAAAGGAACAGAACAGAGTTTCTGAAGAGAGATTTAAAGAACTTATGAATAATATTCATGGTGTGAAGGATCAACTTAGGGAGGAAATTAAAGAGACTAATAAAAAAATTAGAGAAGATTTATTGATGGCTTTTCAAGGTTTGGCAAAAAATTTGGAAGTAATGGAGGATAAAGTGGAAGTAATTAGTCAAGCAAATCAGTATTTGGATAATAAAGTCGGAGAGCTCCAAAATAAAGTGGACAAAAATGAGGACCATGTGGTATTGCAATATAGAGCGTTGGAGAAGGCTTTGAGAATTAGGGGTCTCCAGGATCAGAAGGAAGAAGATCTTTAAAAAGTTATATCAGAAGCCTTAGCTGAAATGTTAGGAATGGACCCTCGAGAAGTTGATTTTCAAATTGATAAGGCATACAGGGTTAATTCTTGGGTAGCGAGGCAGAAAAAGCTCCCAAGAGACATTGTAATTTATTTTTTGACTTCTACAATAAGAAATCAGATTTTGCAAGCTACATACCAAAAGAAATTGCAAATAGGAGAACAGGAGGTGTTGGTTTTGAAAGAGATCCCTGCAAAAATGTTAAAGGATAGAAGGGATTTTAGGTTTTTTATACAAGAGCTTAAGAAGCATCAGATTCAATATAGATGGGAGGTTCCAATTGGCTTAACAGTGTTTTTTCAAGGCAGGAGATATCGAATTGATACTGAGTTGAAAGCAAAAGATTTTTTTTTAATGTATTGAAAGTGGATGTAGAAACAGTGGATAAAAGTCTTCAAGAGAAACAGAGTGGGGAAGCTGAAACTGCACCTGTGATGTCAGTACCTCAAGAACAACCTCAAGAACAAAGAGTGACAAGGGGAGCTATTAGGCGTAAGGAGATAGAGGAATGACTTCAAAGACAGGAACGGGATTCTACTACTGAAGCTGTGGTATGAACCAAGCCGAAGAGTGAGAGTCTTCAGCTAATTGCTCAGAAGCTTCAAGAGGCCAGTGATGGCAAATAAATTTTTGAAATGGAATGTTAATGGTTTGAATTCAGCACAGAAAAGAAGAAAAATATTCCATTATTTGAAACAATTTAAAAACGATGTGATATGTTTGCAAGAGACACATATAAAATTATCAGATCAGAAATATTTGATTAATTCGAAATTAGGTAAACATTTTGTTTCTTCTGCTTTGAATAAGAAAAATGGTATAGTTATATATTTGAAGAAAAATATATCAGCTAAATTAATTGAAGCGGACACTCAAGGAAGATATATTGCTATTGAATTGATATTAGAAGGAAAAAAGACACTTGTGATTGGCATATATTCACCTAATCAACAACAAGAAAAGTTTTATAAATTGTTACATGAAAAATTGACTCTTTGGGACTATAAAACATTTATTATATTAGGGGATTGGAATGGTGTAATGGATATTAGAAAAGATAAAAGAACTCTTTCTAAGATAATTCCTACGCACGCAAAATTGCCTAAATCTTTTTTTGATTTGATGGAAGATTTTGAGTTGAGAGATATTTGGAGAATGCAGAATTTTGATGACAGAGACTATACTTATTTTTCGGATAGGCATCAATTTTTTTCACGTATTGATTTTATATTAATTACCAATGACTTGCTTTCTAGGGTTAAGAAAACAAAGATATTTCCAAGGTGTTTAACTGATCATAGTCCGATATGGATGGAGTTGCAATATGAAGGAGGAAGAAGATCATGGAGAATAAATGAAAATTTGCTTAGATATGAGGATAATGTAAATCAATGTAAAAAACAAATGAAAGAATTTTTTGATTATAATTTGAATATAGGAACTTCGATAGAAATGGTGTGGGACGCCAGTAAGGCCTATATGAGAGGTATTTTGATATATATTAATAATAGACAGAGGAGAAAACTACAAAAACAGCGTAGGGATTTAGAAGAGGAAATTCAGAGGAAACAACAATTACTGGTATATAATCCACATGATTCAAAAATTAATGATGCAATAAAGATATTACAGAATCAATTTAATATGTTAATGGCAGATCAGGTGGCAACAAATATACAATATGCTAAACATAATACTTTTTGTAATGCCAATAAATCAGGGAGGTGGTTGACTTATATGTTAAGGAAAAGACAGAAAGCACGTAATATAGAAAGAATAGAATACAAAGGTAAAGAGAGATTTCAACAGGATAAAATTAAAAAAGCTTTCTTGGAATATTATACAAATTTATATGCTAGAGATACAATATTGAATATGGATATTGATAATTACTTGAAAGCATATAAGGTTAAAGATTTAACTAATGAACAAAGAGAAGAGTTGAATTGGCCTATAACTTCTGAAGAAATTATTTTGGGAATAAAGCAATTAAAATTAGGTAAATCTCCAGGTACAGATGGACTTACAGCAATATATTATAAAAATTTACAGAATGAGATAGTAGGTCCACTTAAGGAGTTATTTAATCAGATACAGATGGGGGGAGGAGTGCCCCCATCATGGAGAACTACTTTTATTTCACTGATACCAAAGGAGGATCAGGATTGTACCAAGCCTGGGAATTACAGACCGATTTCACTCTTGAATAATGACTATAAGATTTTTGCGAAAATAATGGCAAATAGGTTAATGGAAATTGTACTACAAAGGATTCATACTGATCAGTCAGGATTTATAAAGGGCAGACAAATTAGGAATAATGTTAGGCAGATAGTGAATTTATTAGAATATTTGGAAAAGAAAAATCAAATTCCAGCATCGTTTATTTTTTTGGATGCAGAGAAAGCTTTTGATTGATTGCATTGGGAGTTTTTATTTAAATTAGCAGATAAAATGCAATTTGGAAATAGTTTTACAAGAATACTTAGGGCAATTTATGGAGAGCAAACAGCTCAGATAATAATTAATGGTAGTTTGACAGATAGTTTTAAAATTGTGAAAGGAATGAGGCAGGGGTGTCCCTTATCACCTTTATTGTTTGTTATGTCGTTGGAGCCCTTATTGGATAAGATTAGAGAATTTAGGGAGATAGAGGGTATTAGAATTAGAAGACATGAATATAAAGTGAGAGCATTTGCAGATGATTTGGTGATCATGTTGACTCATCCTATAAATTCAAGTGTATATTTGCTGGAATTAATTAATCAATATGGAAAGGTCTCAGGGTTTAAAGTGAATTAAAATAAAACAAAAATAATTATAAAAAACATGACTAAGAATCAGAAAGAAAAGTTAGAGGAAATAACAGAATTTGAAATTGTAAAAAAGGTTGAATATTTAGGAGTTTTTCTTACTTCAACAAATGTGAAATTGTATATATAAGAATAATTATGAAGTGTTATGGCATAAAATTCAGGAAGAAATGAATACTTGGAAAAAACTACAATTATCTTTGTTAGGGAGAATAGCAGCTATAAAAATGAATGTTTTGCCTAAATTCTTGTTTTTGTTTCAGATGATACCGATAATTAAGAAAGATAAAAATTTGGAAGAATGGCAGATTGGAATTAATAAATTTACATGGGAAGGCAAAAAAGCAAGAGTTAAAATGAAAAGAATGCAAGATACACGGGAAAGAGGAGGATTAAAAATGCCTAACTTAAAATTGTATTATGAAGCAGTTGTTCTCTCTGTAATAAGTGATTGGTTTAACTTAACAGAGGAAAGGATTTTGAATATAGAAGGCTATGATTTATTATATGGTTGGCATGCATATTTATTATACGATAAGAAGGTAGATAAAGCTTTTAAGAATCATGTGTTGAGAATTGCTCTTTTGCGTGTTTGGAAGAAGTATTATTATAAGTTAAATTATAAAATTCCTATATGGGCGAGTCCCCGGCACGCAGTAGAGAATATTAGTATAGAACAGGAACAAGAAATGATTACTTACAAAGAACTTTTATACAATGAGAGGGGAAATTTACAATTAAAATCTTTGCATACATTAAAAGAAGAAGGAAGGAATTACACGTAGTTTCAATATGGGCAGTTAAAGGCTAGATGGAAAGATGATCAGAAAATTGGTATTATTCAAAATGAAGAAAATTTGGTAAAACAAATTTGAAATCAAACCCAGGGGCATATAAAGAGATTGTATAATGTGTTGGTAGAAATAGATTCTGAAAGGGACTTGATAAAGGATTGTATGATAAAATGGGCGCAGAATATTCAGGAACCAATAATATTGGAAACTTGGGAGAGAATTTGGGTTAGAAATGTTAAATTTATGCAAGCGCAGAATTTAAGGGAAAACTTTTATAAGATGTTTTATAGATGGCATTTAGATCCTAAGAAACTATCATGTATGTATCCAGATATGCAAGCGAAATGTTGGAGATGCAATAGTGATGATGCTACATATTTTCATGTATGGTGGACTTGTAAGAAAATTAAGTCTTTCTGGATAAAAATTTGGTGGATTATGCAGAATATTTTGAAGAAGAAGATTAAGTTTCAACCACAATTTTTCCTTTTAGGGATTACGATGGACTATACAGTAACTGATACTAAACTGATATTGAACTTGATAACAGCAGCAAGATTACTGATTGGACATTACTGGAAGAAAAAAGAACTACCCACAATAGAAGAATGGATATTGAAAGTTTCTAATTTGGCGGAGATGGCCAAAATCTCAGCCTTTTTGAAAGACAATACTCAAGAAAAATATTTAAATGAATGGAAGAAATTGATTGACTATATTCAAAATAGATATCAGACTAAGAGATATCAGACTGCCTTTGAATGAAGGACGTAATTTTTGAGTTTAAAGGAGGAAGTCAGGATATGTGAAAGAGAAGGATTATAATTGTGTTAGACTTTAAAAATTTAATGTATGAATGTTAGTTTTTTGAACTATACCTTGTGTTTGCTCCGGGAAGTCTGGGGGGGGAGGGGGGTTTTTGAGGGAGGGGGGAGGGAGTGGGGAGGAAAACTTATTTCTTTTTGTAAAACTTTTCAAATAAAAAAAAAAACTAGATGGAGAACTCTAAGGAAACAGAGGAACAAGGAGTCATCTCAAACTTGAGAAACAGGAGAGGAGTCTTCTCAGCTACTGATTAAAAAAATAAACTAGCTATAAAAACCTCAACCACCACCACCACCACAATCAAATAAACCAAGTTGAGGATTGAAAATCAGGTTATTTTAATAGAAACAGGTAAAATCTAAACAGCAATAAATTTAGAATATTTTTACATTCTATGTGTTTAAGTCATTTTTCTTCCTTTTAATTTGTTAAGAAAAACAACACTGACTGTTGAAAGCCCTCTCAGTTTTAGATAGTGATGAATGCCAACTGATCCTCCCCAACCCCTGGAAGGAAGGAAGTGGTCTAAGAAGCTTCAACGGCAAGACAAAATAAATAAATAGAGTTATGATGTGTAAACCCAAAGTGAAAAGAAGTTCAAGATCTCCAACCTTTCACCCTGTAGGATCAGCTTTGCTAATAATGGTCCCCAATAAGAATGCCAACAGCAGGTCAGCCCGAGACATTTTTCTGATTAAGGAATATAGTGTTTTCTCACAAATTAACATCATTACACCACCCAACTATTTTGTCATCACAAACAGATGAAACAAAAAAGCAGTATAAATGTAACACCAGTAACAACAACGCTAAACTAACATTTTATTGCTCATTCATTGGCTATTAAATTATTGTTCATTCCACATTGTGCATCTCAAGAACTGACTTAGGATCCTGTGAGATTAGTTCTTTCCTTTTGAAATGGCCTGCAACCAGTGCTTTTTAAAAGGCCCAACATTTGAAATCAATAGATCAACATTTCATGCAAGGCAGCAGTATAAAATAATTAAAATCTGATGTCAGGAATTTGCTCAAGTTTTATCAAAGGAACTCAATGACCTGAGTATTGATTTCAATGAAAACAAAAAACAAAAATACAGAAAATAAAGTTGAGTGGTAGGGCTGAGATTAATGTCCTGCCCTCTATCTCTCAAGAGTCTGCAATAGAGTTTGCACCCAACAGATAACTTCAGTACTTTAAACCTGTCCCTCACAACCCATCTCTATGAATGTCTCAAAGAACAGAAATACAACCAGAATGTATTAAAAACTGTATTAAAAAGACCAGTTGAAATTCAAAGCCATGAGAGTCTCTGCAGGAAAATTTAAGAGCTTCCCGGAGTTTAGGAAGGTATTCGATGTATGCTAATACTTTGGTGAGGGTTGGACGGTCTGGGGGGGTAACTGTTGCGCCGCTCTCCTCGCGGGCGTGGAAGAGGGTGGCCGAGGACGGGCAGCCACATCAGCAGCTGCAGCACACCGAGGGTCCCGCCCTCTCCGCCGCTCACCTTGAAGAAGGCAATTTGCAAGTAATTGTAGGGCTCCCTCACTTCAAAGTCCTGTTGGATGGCGCGGCTGGTTCGATAGCGGGACAGCTGCCCGCCCAGCCTCCGTCCCAGGCATTCCTCCAGGCATTCTGCTCGCTGCAGTACCCGGTCAAAGAAAGTGGTCTCCCACGGCTGGAAAGGCGACTGACTCCCAAAACAGGCTTCCCTCTGGCATCCGCTTCGGCACTTTCGGCGCGCCTCCTGCAGCTGCGAATAGCTGTGGAGAGAGCGCTGTAGCAGCTCGGAGGCCCGAGGCCAGTCCTGGGCGAAGTACGCCCGCACCCCATCAGCGTAGAGCAAGTCGAAAGGGGCTACTTGGTTCGAGCCTGAAGAGAAACAGCCGCAGCTTCCAGCGAGGAGGAGGAGGAGGAGAGAGAAGGGGAGCATGGCCGAGACGAAGAGGGGACGCCGGGAGCGGGATTCGAGGGAATGAAAGCCAGAAGAAAAGCTGTAAACGTAGCTGGAAGGAAGGGGGTGGGCGGAGAGAGAGAGAGATGCCTCGGCTGCTTTCCGCTCTTCTGCTTGGCTGGAATGGAAAGGGGGCCTGCTGGAAGGAAAGGAGAAGGCGGAGACCCAAAGAGGAGGAAAGAAAGGTACGGTACTCCAGAGCCGCCCGTGGCTGGAAAGTCCTCCTGAAGCGGAGGGGTTGGCCAAGGAGCGAGAGAGCCCTGAAACTCTGGGTTCGAGTCATTGGGCGCGAGAGGAGAATCTCTCCGAAGGGAGGGAGGACTGGATGGACGTTTAAGTAGGTACCTCCCCGCTCAGAACACAACAGACGCTCCGGCCTTTGAAGTATACCCATAAATGCCCTGTTTAAACGGAAGTTCGCCTTTGTTTGCAGATAAAAGGTAATGTATGGTTTATTACTTGTGTTTTGCTACAGATGCTTTGGCTGTTGCATGTGTGAGCTGAAAGGGCCTTTAATGAGCATCCCTAGAGGTGACAAAAGAGCTTGAGCCTTAATTCCCCCTCCCGGATCTTTGCATATAACAGGTGATTCAACTGAGACTGCTCTGGAAGGTGCCCATCAGTTATTTTAGAGACGACGGTATCACAGCAGGTGGCAGCACCCGGTTGACCCTGGCTGGCTGGAAGCTGAACAGGGATGCATGGAGAAAACCTGCAGGAAATTCCACTGCAGTACTGTGGATTTGACCTCTTTTCTTTTTCGTTTTAACATTTGCACACTTCTTAAAAACTCAGTCCTGCTATTGCTCAACTTACTTTTATATTTCTCTTAACCCACTCACTTCCTACTATATAACAGAGCAGACCTATGTATTTTGCTCACTCCCTGCCCAGCCTAATATCATCCTGCACTTCCTGAATTTTGCTCACAGATTCTTTTTGTATTCTTTCAGTCAGAAGCCTGCCAAACACTATTCCAGGTATATGTAACAAATGAATCCACCTGTAGTTTTTCACTCATCTGTTTTGTATAGAGGAACAACCTTGGTTTTCCTTCTGATATCATGCCACATTGCCACAAGTTAAATCAACGCTGAGTTTTACTTCACGCTGCTCAATGCAAGCTAGGATTTCTTATGCAGAAGCTATCTTACAAGCCAGTGTACTGTTGCCCTTATTCTGCCACCTGATATGTACACACAGCTGTTCTTGGACACAGATACTACAGTGGAGAATGAGTGGCTGCTGAATGAATGTGGACTGAGCACAGGCGTGAGTGACCTGTAGAAGAGAGTCTGGTTGATATGCATTAGTTGTGCAGAGAAAATGAAGAGGATTAAATTGCAAAATAGTTACCTGAATGAAGAGTGCACAGATCAAGAAAAAGGGGAATGACTAGAAAATCATGGTTGGACAGAGTTGGAAAGTGAGAAAGACACGTGGACAGTTTGGTGTGAAGGAGGCGCTCTCTGAGGGAGATGGGCAGTTTAGAATATGAAATATAAGTACTGGTAAATACAATAAGATGTAGCCGTATTTCCTTTTCTTTGAATTGATGCCATTAGTTTCTTATTTCTTTCTGCATTTTGCATAATACTTAGTCTAAAAAAAGAATCTTCTGATGAATATCTCTGCGTCTCTTTTTTCCCTGAATGTAATTCTTTGAATAAACATCTTGTGAAGAAATGCTTCTTTTAATCAGTTCTGAATCATGCACCTTTAGTTTCATTGGATGACCCCAACACCTAGTATTTTGAAAGAATAAGAAGTCTGCTACAACATACAATGTAAAGACTGTAACAGTCACTATGTAGGACAGGCTGAAAATTAGCAGAGCGCATCCATGAACAGCAACTAGCAGTAACAGCATGACTTCTGTACATTCAACGCTGGGAAGACCGTATGATATCTAAGTAAGTAGAAGAACGTTTACTAAAGAACTGGCAATGATGGCTAAATTAACGGCTCTTATGAAAGAAAAGTCACTGAAGAAATTCATCTGGAATTTGGCGGTCTTTTGTGGAGAAAATGGGAAAAAAATAAATTATTTCTTCATCTATTAAATATACATTCCGTCCATCTCACTATGCAAAGCGACACTGGGTGGCTATTATGATATATGGATTTGATGATTAATTTTTTTTTTAAAAAATCCTTTTTGGGAGAAAATGGACATTATACTGCAGTGTTAAACTAACAAATTTAAGTGTATTTTAATATCAGAAGTTGGAAGTCAGCCTTTGTTTATATTTTTGCTTTATATTTTTGCACTTCTGTGTCTATTTCTTTATATTTCTTTCTGATTGTTAGTTTTTATATGTATGTACTATAGAAAAATTAATAAAAATATTAGTAAGAACACCAACTAGCAGACAGACTCATCCATGGTTTCAACTGAGAAACTTATCATCCTAGACCAGTGATGGTGAACATTTTACTCACCAAGTGTCAAACAGCTACGTGCTTTGCTTGCGCATGTACTATCCATACTAACGTGCTGCTCCTCCCCCATGCGCTGCATGTGCAACCGCACCATCTGCGCATGCGCACAGCTTTCACACATGCCCCATGTGCTTCACATGCAACCACACCATCTGCGCATGTGCACAGGTTTCATGCAGCTCCCCTGTGCGCTGCGTGTGCAATCGCACCATCTGTGCATGAATGTGGTTTTGTGCGCGCAATGCACACGTGAATGCCTTTTGCGCGTGTGCATGCTGCACACAAGTACTCATGCGTATGTCCAAACGTGCTTGCATGCGCTGGAGAACTCCGAAGACCAGCTGGGTCCCCTGAATTGCACGCATGTGTACCGGAGGCCTGAGCACCAACTGGGGTGCACGCACATGCACAGTTACAAGTGAGTTGGGCGACAGCTTGCATGCCCGGAAAGATGGCTCTGCATGCCACTTCAGGCACACGTGCCATAGGTTCACCATCACAGTCCTAGATGAAGACAAATCCAAAAGTGTTAGGGAATTCCTGGAAGCTTGGCATCAATAGACATCACATTATTCAGAAAAAACAATAACAAAGACCAAAACACATGCGCTCCAGCAACCAGATACTCCAGATAAGTGGGCATTAACACCAAACAATGAAGCAGAACACAACTGCATAATCGAGGACCTATCGAGGAGGGCAACTGAACTATATATAAACAAGGAGTGAAGCCCACAATCACCTGCACCGATGATATTACCTAGTCAGATAATGAAACAACTGCAAGCTAACAGTCAAGCTTAGAGAGGCCAAGGACACCACAGTTCAGTCCTGAGCTACATACCGGTACACTCTATTTTATATACTTCTCTTGTGTGTCCTCTTTTATTTGTTTCTTCTCAATCAAAAAGCATTACTTTCATAGGAAAGTTCTTTTCAGTTCTTTAATGATTTTGATTGCCCCTTTCTGCAGTTTTCCCATTGTTAAAATGTCCTTTTTGAGGAGGTAGTCAGAAAAAAAATCTGCTTTAGTAGAGATTACCATCACTATTCAAAACAGCAAAATTTCCATTATGTTCCCTATAAGAATTTTCTGAAATGTATTTTCTTATGTGACTTTGCTTCTCCTTTTTCCTCACTGTTGTGCATCTTCCATTTATTTAATTTCCATTCTGAATAATGGATATAGCTACTTTCCCTTTGGAATGACAGATAGTGATGTAGAAGGCCATATTGGCCAAAGTCCAAGAGATGTTGGTCCTGTCACCAAAAAGGCAATTCTTACTGTATATAGCAGGAGGTCAGTTTTCTCTGACAAATCCCTAACTTTTGGCTTGTTTCAATCAAACCAGTGGTGCTCCCAGATAAGTTGAATCCATATAGGAGTTTAAATAGAGCAGGACTCTGCTGTTATTTCCCAAACTATACCTCCAGTTTATTATTATTCGATCTAATGCTTTAATCAGTGAAACTTAACTGCTTTATCATTTATAAGACAATTGGGAAAGTGGTTTAACTAAATGATATTTTTTTGTTTCTCCAGCTGGAACACTGAAGTTAGAATAACTTGACTGTACAAGACAGTAACTGATCTCTTCCTAAGCTGGCTTTAACACCACAAGACATGTGCTTTACACAGAGAACAATGTTAACAACTTGCCATCCAATAGGAAGCCCAGACATGGCTTTCAAGTCGTCTTCTCTGTAATGCATTTTATATATATTCTGGAATCTGAATTATTCATGCAAGTCTAATACATTTAAACTAACTTTATGAATTTTATTTGTAATTCTATATGTGTACTTATTACATTCGGATGTTCTTCCTCTTTTCCCCAAATAAATTTCTTCTATGTATTCCAAAATTCTCATTAAAACAGCTATCCCCTAGAGCTTTTAGGATACGCATAAGGTTTTCCAAGTTTGGCATTTCTGGGTTTGGGCAGGAAAATCTCATGCATTTGTTTCAAGTTTTGCCCTTTAGAGATGGAGGGCAGGAGAGGCTCCTAGCAGGACGAAGATCTTCCCTGAATATGTCAGAAAGTTCAGTTTGACTGGTGTCTATTAGCTGTCATTTTTTTAATGGGAATTTCTCATCAGTAGGCATGGTTGCCTCCCAATATATTACAGCTGGATTAGCAGAGGTTTTTTTCTTACTATCCATAGGTATCTAGATTGTTAACATGTTGGATAAGGTTAAAAATATGAGTCAGTTCATTACCATGTGAAAAACAGGCACCTAGGTCAATAGTTTTAAGTTTTTTACATGTGGGTGGAGGAAAGCAGATGATTTGTTCCTGAACTACCAAGGAAACTACTAAGAATAGAAATTAAGTAGGAGGTATCTAACTGACATGGTCAAAAAAAGTCAAGACAGTAACTACAACAGTGGTTGAAGTTCCGTCTTTTTTTAATACATATCACACTAACTCCTAAAACCAGTTGCAGGTGTTTCAGATCAAATACTCTCCAGAACTATTAAGAATGTGGACAGAACGAGACGACTTCCGGTGTCCAGCGGCAACGGACGTCTGGAAGGCTTCTCCTGCCTCCAGCGCCCGAATCCGGCCGCCGCCGAGGCCCTCAGGGGCCAGGTGTTCCGAAAAGGACACCTGCCGCACGGACGGCTCGCCAGGGGTCTCCCAGCCGACATACAGGACTGTGGGGACCGATGCTGGCGCGTCCTAGGCTTGGCGGGGTTTGGAGGCCACAGGCCGCGGCCATTATTTTGGTCGTCGCCTGGGCCGCTGTGCCCGGTGACACCGGGGCATTGGATTTATAACTGCAGCAGCCTGGTGGTGAACAGGGAACGGAGAAGAATTGAGGAGGAGAAAGGAAGGGAATATCGGTGGCGTGGTGGAGTGCTCCGGTGCGGGGGTTTTCTCCCCTGCGGTTGGAAGGAGCACGAGTTATTCTGGAGAGAGGAGAACTTAAAATAAGAAGATTACGGTTTTGTGGAGCTCTGGAGAGAAGAGGTGATGGAGAAATTTAGGAGGGAAGGTTTGAGGCCCCCTCCTTCTGGGGAACAGTGGTGCCGTCCAGCTTCCGCCTTCACTATGAGAATTTTGATGACATCACTTCCCTTCGGCTTCCTGGTTGACTAACTGTACTCTGGACTCGTTGCTCCTGTGAGTGCCCCCTGGTGGATCCGGAGGAAATTACAAGGATACTGTGCCTGCCTGAGGATTTTGTATTTTTTTTTTTCCTTAATGGCAAAGGTCAGAGACCAACTGCTGGAGAGATGGAAGAATTTTGGAAAAGTTATCTAATATGGACAAGAAATTGGATGAAATAAGAGCAGAAATTGTGACTATCCAAAAGGATTTAAAGGATACTCAACAAGTTTCAGCAGAAAACAAGCAGAAAGTGGAAGGTTTGGAGGGTGAGATGCGGGCAGTGCAGAAAAGAGAGGAGGCGACAGGCAATGCTGTGCTTGGACTACAGATGGATAAAATGTCTTATTTCCTTAGGTTTCAAAATTTGGAAGAAGTGGACCAAGAAGACTTGAGAGATGTTGTGACTAAATTGTTGGGAGAATTTCTTGGGAGAGGTGTTGATTTCATGAATTGGGATGTGGATCGAGTTTATAGAGTTAATTCGCAATATGCACGCACGCATGCAGTTCCCAGAGAGGTTCATGTCAAATTTGTGAGAAGAGGCGAGAGATGAAATTCTTAGAAAACATAGGAGTGGGGCACTGATTTACAGGGGCAGGAGATAGCCATTCTGAGGCAGATTCCCAGACAGGTACGTGAAAAAGAAAGAAATATTATTTTTGTCAAGCAAATTGTACCAGAAGGAGTGGGCTTCAGATGGCTGATGCCAGAGGATTGATGATTTTCGGGAGGGCATTACGAAAAAAATCAGTACAATTGCGGAGGCTACGGCCTATGTGGAGGAACACAAAGCCCTCCTGGAATCAGATGACCCAGGAATTGAAGAAGGGGAGGTTATAGATCATGGGGCGGAGCGGCTGCGCTGTTGCGGCCCTGGAGTTGGGTCAGGCTGAACCCAGAGTTCTGAGATCCAAAACTAGGAAGTGATAAAGATATTTGGGATTGTGTTGGTTTTCCTTATTCTCTTTTGTACGATATTCTGTTTATTCTTGACCCTTCTTTATTACGTATTTAAAATTTGCAAACTTAGCTACTTCTTGCCATATGGCTGTTGTATGTGTTAAAAAATTTGAGTAAAATTCTTATTTTAGATAAGAAAAATGAAAATTTACCATACCTGATATGTATTTGTATAAACCTTTTTTGACTAATAAAAACTTTTTGAATAAAAAAAAAAAAAAGAATGTGGACAGAACTTTGATATCCCTGTACAGTATTTAGCACATTCTGAGTGGCCATTGGTAAACTAAGTATCTCTTAGTTGGTGACATGTAATTGTACCAGTTTTCTGACTTGCAAGATAGTCCTCCCAGCCGACATACAGGACTGTGGGGACCGATGCTGGCGCGTCCTAGGCTTGGCGGGGTTTGAGGCCACAGGCGCGGCCATTATTTTGGTCGTCGCCTGGGCGCTGTGCCCGTGACACCGGGCATTGGATTTATAACTGCAGCAGCCTGGTGGTGAACAGGAACGGAGAAGAATTGAGGAGGAGAAGGAAGGAATATCGGTAAACGTGAGTGGAGTGCTCCGGTGCGGGGGTTTTCTCCCCTGCGGTTGGAAGGAGCACGAGTTATTCTGGAGAGGAGAACTTAAAATAAGAAGATTACGGTTTTGTGGAGCTCTGGAGAAGAGGTGATGGAGAAATTTAGGAGGGAAGGTTTGAGGCCCCCTCCTTCTGGGGAACAGTGGTGGCGTCCAGCTTCCGCCTTCACTATGAGAATTTTGATGACATCACTTCCCTTGACTTCCTGGTTGACTAACTGTACTCTGGACTCGTTGCTCCTGTGAGTGCCCCTGGTGGATCCGGAGGAAATTACAAGGATACTGTGCCTGCCTGAGGATTTTGTATTTTTTTCCTTAATGGCAAAGGTCAGAGACCAACTGCTGGAGAGATGGAAGAATTTTGGAAAAGTTATCTAATATGGACAAGAAATTGGATGAAATAAGAGCAGAAATTGTGACTATCCAAAAGGATTTAAAGGATACTCAACAAGTTTCAGCAGAAAACAAGCAGAAAGTGGAAGGTTTGGAGGGTGAGATGCGGGCAGTGCAGAAAAGAGAGGGGGCGACAGGCAATGCTGTGCTTGGACTACAGATGGATAAAATGTCTTATTTCCTTAGGTTTCAAAATTTGGAAGAAGTGGACCAAGAAGACTTGAGAGATGTTGTGACTAAATTGTTGGGAGAATTTCTTGGGAGAGGTGTTGATTTCATGAATTGGGATGTGGATCGAGTTTATAGAGTTAATTCGCAATATGCACGCACGCATGCAGTTCCCAGAGAGGTTCATGTCAAATTTGTGAGAAGAGAGACGAGATGAAATTCTTAGAAAACATAGGAGTGGGGCACTGATTTACAGGGGCAGGAGATAGCCATTCTGAGGCAGATTCCCAGACAGGTACGTGAAAAAGAAAGAAATATTATTTTTGTCAAGCAAATTGTACCAGAAGGAGTGGGCTTCAGATGGCTGATGCCAGAGGATTGATGATTTTCCGGGAGGGCATTACGAAAAAATCAGTACAATTGCGGAGGCTACGGCCTATGTGGAGGAACACAAAGCCCTCCTGGAATCAGATGACCCAGGAATTGAAGAAGGGGAGGTTATAGATCATGGGGCGGAAGCGGCTGCCGCTGTTGCGGCCCTGGAGTTGGGTCAGGCTGAACCCAGAGTTCTGAGATCCAAAACTAGGAAGTGATAAAGATATTTGGGATTGTGTTGGTTTTCCTTATTCTCTTTTGTACGATATTCTGTTTATTCTTGACCCTTCTTTATTACGTATTTAAAATTTGCAAACTTAGCTACTTCGTGTTACCTGCTTGCCATATGGCTGTTGTATGTGTTAAAAAATTTGAGTAAAATTCTTATTTTAGATAAGAAAAATGAAAATTTACCATACCTGATATGTATTTGTATAAACCTTCTTTTTGACTAATAAAAACTTTTTGAATAAAAAAAAAAAAAAAAAAAAAAGAATGTGGACAGAACTTTGATATCCCTGTACAGTATTTAGCACATTCTGAGTGGCCATTGGTAAACTAAGTATCTTTTAGTTGGTGACATGTGAGTAATTGTACCAGTTTTCTGACTTGCAAGATAGTCTTTCACTTAAAAATCCATGGAATAGGTTTTTGGAATAGTGTAAATTGGAGTTAAATTGGGCTTTGATTATACTAGTGGCATATTATCCTAAATGAGCCTAAACTGACCGGAACACATTATTTTATTGGTAACAAGCCATTATGTGAAAGCTTATGTGAAAGCCACAATAGTAGTAGATTTCAGTAATTATGGGTTTATCTAGTGACAGCTGTGGCATATGAAACATTGTGATTTGTAGTGTAAATGATACAGATAGTGCATTATTGAATAAAATTGATAAAAGAAAAAAGACACATGATATGCCTGTGAAACTTAAGAGAAAGGGGAAGAATATAATAAATTTGAATGAAGGTAGCTTGATTGTGGAGAATTAATGAAAACAATTACATAATTCACTGTGAATTGCACTGTGAGGGCCTCTGGTGGCTCAGCAGACTAAGTCTGTCTGTTGTTAACACAGCTGCTTGCAATTACTGCAAGTTCAAGTCCCACCAGGCCCAAGGTTGACTCAGCCTTCCATCCTTTATAAGGTAGGTAAAATAAGGACCCAGATTGTTGGGGGCAATAAAAGTTGACTTTGTATATAATATACAAATGGATGAAGACTATTGCTTAACACAGTGTAAGCCGCCCTGAGTCTTCGGAGAAGGGCGGGATATAAATTCAAATTTTAAAAAATGTATATGAGAAAAAATGAACCAGTATCATTTACTTTGTCGTCCATATGACAATAACAATTCATAGGTTGGTGATAGTGTGTTCTAATGAATATTGGTAACGGTAGAATCATGGGTTTGGGGGAAAACTTAGCAACTTTCTAAATAAATGCAGTCCTGAGGAAAAAGTATTAATGCTAGGTGATATGAATGGATGGCTGAGATGAAATAATGTAGAAGTGATTAGGTCATTTAGAGTCCTTAGAAAACATGAGAGTGGTGATTGGCTAGCATTTGTTCAGAAAAAGGCCTATTTGTGATTTCTGAGGAGGAAATGACACTCTGAAAATGGCTCTGCAAAACGTGAAGCCAACAACCACAGCAGAATGACAACTGATGAATAAACTCGTTCTTTGATATTTCTTCTTCAAAGAGAGAACTTGAGATCACCCACAAATGCTCCAGACATCTGCTCCGCTCAAGGAGACTAAGACAGCAATGTGATGGGTTGAGAGCTCTGGAAAACAAGAAAAGAGTCACCTTGCTCAAGCCATAATTGGCAGCTTTGCAAGGACACTAAGATGACAAACTACTTTCTAATCATTTTCAGAAATTGTTTAATTGCTTTTTAGCAATTGGGGACCTTTGGATCAAACAGATTTTACACATTAGATCAGTTTTCCTAAAAACCTTAGCAAAAGAAGTTTTAACTACAAGTTCAAGAATTATATAAAATGGGGAGGGGGAATTACCAGCAAACGGTGAATAATTTCAGAAAGCTACAAATGAACTAAGTGGACTAAGCATAAATGAAATACGATTTTGGAATTAATTATAAAGAATCCTTCCCATAGGAAAATGCTTTTAATTTTTTTTCAAAATTGAATTTTTAAGATAAATAAGACTTTAAAAATTGGATACTAGAGAGAACTAAAAATTACAATGAAAAGAGAAATCTCAATTTCAACTTACAATTACAGAATGAAACAAAATTAATATTGGACACATTGACATATATTTTTGAACCATGGATGCAGAAGTTAATTTTAAGAGTGTCATTATAGAATGTGTTTAATAAGATGTTATGAAAGGTTTTACTTGACAAGATTGAGACTGAATTGAAAGTGGATTTAAAGATGACAAGCTACAAGAAGGATATGGAAAAAGATCTTACACTGGACATACAAAAGAACAACTGATCATCATAATTTGTTACTTGTATATCCATTTTAATTAAGAGAAACTCTGGATATTTTTCCTATGGATTTACAAAAGAGGTTTGTTAAAGTTTTAAAGAACTTTGTGAGAAGGGTCAAAGAAAAAAAATGAAATCACATTCCACGATGTTATTTGAAGGGACTAAAGATCAAGATCATTAGAAGTAAAATGAAGGAATAAAAATCAAAGCTGTCTTCTGGAATGTTTGATGAGTTCCTGGTCCAGCCTACTAGCACTTCCTGGTAATTTCTATTTAATTACTAACTAGATCCAACTCTGTTTAGCTTTTGGGGGATATCAGTCAAAATCAGATAGTTGCTACCATCTGCTACAACATAGATGGATCACATATATATCGGATGGGTTCCACTTACCTTTTCTACTGGTTTGCAACGGGACCGTGCATGCACACACTTCTGCACATGCACAGAAACTTCCTGATGACATCCGTGTCGGTGGGTGGAGCCTCCCACTGGTTTTACTACCGGTTCTTGTGAACCGGTCCGAACCGGGGCAACCCATCACTGATATGTATGTTCCCCCATTACCAACAAAATGTGAGTGAACAAGGCATGATATATCCATACTCCATATCCTCAAATGGTTGTCTCTTAGGTAGTACCAATCAAAAGGCACCATGCCACTATTCCATCTTTCTTTCCTTAATGCATTTTCTTTGGTAAAAAATAGTTGTAGGAAACATGGAAAACTGACTGATGGAAAATAACATCTTCACCTTCATAAAATTCTAACTGCACACTAAAAACATCATATGGAAATATTTCAACTGTGAATACAACACTAGACAAACCCCTTCTTCTCTTTCCCCTGAATTAACTACTACCCTCTGGGGATAGATCTGGCATAAAAATAAACTTTGAAAATATGAACCCAGACAAGTTCAGCTGTTTATAGTATCTTTCTTCCAGTTTTTGGCACTAGCTCCGCTCATGTTTGCATCTGTGATGGAATAATGATAAAAGATAGCTGTCAAAGATCTAATGAAATCCTGCTTTCATCAGTCTCTGTTGATGGTGACTGTCCATTTCTTTCTTGAACATTTTATGTCTCCCATTATCCTTCCTCATCTGTAATGTATGGATGATAATGCTTTCCAAGAAACCCATTGTAAGAACTGCTGTAGTATTACATGTGAGCTACTGATCTCTAGAAGTCAACATTGACTTGATAGCCCATAATCAAACAACATTGGAATGCATGATAAACACTTTCATGATCACTGCAAGTGAGTCCTCTTTTCACATTTAATGCACTTCATTGGTAGGTAAGGTTAGCTGAGGGTGATTCTTCCCAGTTTGTCCTGCTAAGACTTACTAAGCACTTGATGACAGCACTCTCTTATATACCTTTGTGGTGCATCCTGTAGTTTTAGGGGCACTAATTCCCAGCTAAGTACATATCGGTTTGTAGCCTGAATCACTTTAATAGCACAAAAACATGATTAATTAACACTAAAACAAAAACCAGACACATGTGACATTCCATATATATATATATGGAATATACTTTCCATATATATATATTCCTTCTCACCACAGCCGATTTTTTTTCCTCTCATGAGTGGAGCTAAGAAAGGTGAGAAATGGATAGTGCTAACAACGCTGCCGAGAGCAGAGAAAGAGTGCTCTCATTTAACTAGGGTGGTCTGGACTCAAGCTGTCCACTGAAAGCAGGATGCCATTGTGCTCTCCAGCCATGACATTTTTCTACCCTCTCACTACTATTCCCCACTCCGTATCAGGTTCCCTTATGGCATAACTCTTGTCCTCTTGGAGTATCAAGAAAAAAATGGGAGCCTAAATTTTGAGTTCTGGGATTTCCTTAAAAATCCACAGCAGAGCTATTGCCTTTGGTGCCATTGTGTAGGCTGACTTCCTGCAAGGATTGTGCCCCATGAGCTGTCATGGTCCATTTGCCAGGCCCCTGTTCTCCAGCACAGAGGTATAGACTTTCGCCATCAGTCAATGAACACTGTTGATTCCTATCGGGGCCTTCTAGTTCGGCACCGTTTAGGGAATGGTGCCTCTCACGCTGTACTGTGAATGGGAGGCGTGAGTGATGTGGGGTGCTGTGAGGGGAGGGCACCGGTGTTTCATCAATAAAGGTCGTAATCTCATCACGGAAGAAGCAAGCACTGGAGCCAGGTCCAGGTCCCCGAGCCATTCCGGCTTCTAGAAAATGCCGAAGTGTAGTGAACTCATCCTCAGGGGAACATCGACGGGGATGGTAGCTACGGAACTCTGGAGGCAGAAAACTGGAGGGTCCTCCATGTCTGTATGGAGCAGCCACCCGAATGTCATCCGATGAGGACCACTTGTGAAGGAAGGAAGGAGTTGAACGATGGGAGGAAAAGATATTGGTTTCATCGTGAGACATCCTCCGGGAGATAGGAACCTGAAAGGAAAGTCAGTGGAGAAACAGCAGCTGAAGAATATAGATTGTTCTCCATTGATAGAAATGTCCAATAGCTTAAACATTTTAGGAAGCATTTTAGGAAACATCTAAATGAAAGAAAGAAATCTGAACCACCTAGCATATTCCTCTCTTCTCTTTATATAACAAGTCCCAGATGGTTCACAGGCAGATGTCATAAGGGATACATGGTAAAGTATTTAAAGTAATTAAGTTTGAATTGTCTTTAATCAAATGTTAATAGTATGAAACTGAAAAGATTCTCAATTTGTTAATCAACCCAACGCCTTCCCACTAATTGGCTAGAATACCTGATGCAAAGATCAGGTTTACTTTTTTCTGTGCAGTTAGACTGCTAGGATATCTCTTTTCTCAGCTTCTCAAGATGGAGAGGATCAGAGAAGACTCCAGGCAGATATATTTGCTTTGAAATGTATGGTTATTTGAATTTCCCAATAGTTCTTTGTTTATGTGAGTATAACAAATAACATCCTCTGCTCATAATGCTGTTTTACAAAAAATGTAATTCCCATCCTGGTTCTCTCCCTTCCTCCCTCTTTCTCTCTCTCCCTCTCCCTCCCTCCCTCTCTCTCCCCCCTCCCTCTCTCTCCTATACATGCTTTCTTATACTATGTATTTGTGGAAATGGGGGGAAGTACCTTGTTGTACCACCATTCTCTAATGGTGTTTTTATTCAATATGTAGTTTAAAGGAATTTTAGAAAAATCCAGATGAAGATTTTTCTTCGGTGTTTTTTCAGATACTCTGGAATTTTAATCTTCCAATATGTTCAATAATTAGAGGAGCAGCTCCCCAGTTCAACTCAACGTTACATTTTTAAGTAGAGCGAATAAAGCTTCTACCGTATCTCCCTGCAGTGCTACATCAACCTCCAAATTGTTTTTCTCCCATGATGTTCCCTAAGCACACAAACATGAAGTATTGCATATACTATAGCTCAGCTGCTTGGAGAAAAATTGTGCCATATTCCTACAAGAGATGTAGAAACAGATGGGAAGGGGTGTGGATTACACAGTACGCATTTTTTTAAAAGCTCTATATTTAAATGTCCCCCTCCAGATGATTGTGAAAATGCACCCATAATTATCACATAGCAGTTTGGCATCAAACTGGGAATACTCTTTGATTGGTTAGTTACTAATGCCCCCTTATGAAACAACTAGCCTAGAAAACAGGTCAACTATGTACATTCATCAAACTAAGTTTAAATGCCTCTGTATTCTCAGAAATAATAAAGACCCATTTAGCTTTTAGCATGTCTCTAATTGTGAAGTAGATTCTGAATAAGAGTTGGAAGGGACCTCGGAGGTCATCCAGTCCAATCTCCTGCTCAAGCAGGAGACTCTATACCTTTCCATACAAATGGCTATCCATTGTCTTCCTAAAAAGCCTCCAGTAAATTGTAAAATCGAAAGCAGAATCCAGTTTTAGAGTTCAGGATCGATGCTGTGTGTTTTGAAATTCTACTAAGAAAAGATCTTCAGTTCAAATCTAATTAGCCATAACATCTATTAAGTGTCTTTGGGCCAGTCTCTCAATCTAATTTACCATATTAGCTTAACCTATTATAAAGAACAGGTGATAAACTTGTCCCCAAATACAAAGGATAGTGAGTTGTTGCAATACAGTACTTTGAATCTAAGAGAACATGGTTAGGCGACACTGACCTGTTATACATGGACTGACTCAGTCTAATAGAAGACCATATGCATATATTTAGAAGTGTAATTTATTTTACACTTATACAGCTGTGGTGGCACAGTGGTTAGAATGCAGTAACTAACTCACTGCTCACTCCAGGAGTTCAATTCTGAGCAGCTCAAAGTTGACTCAGACTTCCATCTTTCTGAGGTCAATAAAATGAGAACCCAGGTTGTTGGAGGCAATATGCTGACCAGTGGTGGGTTTCAGCCAATTCTGACCGGTTTTTGCGAACCTGTAAATACCACCTCTGCCTGGCCTCACCCCCAATATATTCGCTGTCCCCCAGTCTCCCAGCTGATCGGCTAAAAGAAAAAAATCAGGGCTCATTTTTCAGTGGGGAGATTGCTTGACAAAGAAGAAGAAGAAGAGGAAAAACCCCCCAAGATGCCATCACTTTAAATTGACAAGCCAAGAAGCAGCTGCTGGAAGGAGGTTTTTAGTTGCAGAAGTGACATTCAGCAGTTCATTTCTGGGTCAGCTGAACAACAAATTGGATAAGAGGAGGAATTCTTATATGGTTCTATGTTTTTGAAGTTTTGGAGTTTGTGCAACATGGGCTTTGTGTTTCTAAAAAGGTTTGGGTGATTTCCACTGTGAAATATCCTGCCTTGAATGAGTTTTCTGTCTGCTTGTAAATGGAGCCGAACTTCTGGCTTCCACTTTCTATTATCTCTAAGCACCTGTAGCTGTTTTTTTTCTTACGAAGTTTCCTTTATGCAGCTGGCAGGAATGTGGAATGAGCCTCAAGCAGGTTCCTTTGTTAGCAGCTTGATTTTTCCTTGCTTTTCTGGGAGCCTTTTCTTATGAGTAATATTTTAGTTGGGGAAATGAAAAGGGGGGAGTTTGATTCCTTCCCAGAGCAGGTTAGTGGGGTGGGGAGAGAATGGGGATTTTGCAATATCCTTCCCCTTTCACGCCCACCAAGCCATACCCACAGAACTGGTAGTAAAAAATTTTTAAACCCACCACTGATACTGACTGTGTAAACCGCTTAGATAGGTAAAACACTGTGAAGCGGTATATAAGTGCTTTTGCTATTGCTATTCTATCCTGTACTTTGTTTATGTGCGCATACTTTGCGTACAAAGCAATCCTTCTTCCTACTTTGCCCCACCATTGGAATCGTCAAGTAGACTGGGCTGAGACTGTCTGTTCCAAAGTCACCCAGTGACTTCCATAGTTGCAGATAGACTAAAATCTGCAGTTCAGTATTTTTACTAACAACGCTGGCTCTTTATTTATATGGTAGTTGTAATCAATTATCACTCAGAGCAGGAAGCTTACCTGCAAATAATGTACCCTGTCATGGGGCAACAGCATATGGTGCACTGGCAGCAGCTTAGCATCTCTAGGATCCTGCTTCATGGCTGTAGCACCATTGGCATTGAATCGCACCTTGCAGAACCTTCCATCTCCATAATCATCACCAGGGCCATCTATATAGGAGAACAAAAGAGCTTAAAAAACCCTTTCAGGCTCAAAGGTCTGTCCTCTTCACACCCCAATCCTCACCATAGAGAAAGCACATCTGCACATTGGCATGGCAGGGTATCATTTGAAAGTCATTGTGGCTCACTTCTCTTTCCCCTCCCTCCTCAATGCACCTTTATTTACTTTTGTATTTTGTATTTTATAATATTTTATAACATAATAAAAATGTTTTTTTTAAAAATCATCAAGGCTATGTTGTTGGTTTCTAAAAATATTTTACCCATCTAGGGTTCTAAGTCTGTATTGTACTGTACCAGTCCTGCACTTCACAGTACAGACCTGCATTTGTTAATAGCTTGCAATAAATAGCCCATGATATATTCCAATCTCTTTTTTAGTGCTGCTAAAAGGTACGCTATGTATGCAAGAGAGGTTGCTGAGAAACCTAAGCAATAAACAAGCTGGATTATGTTCAGTTCCTTGATTTCCTGCTTAAATGGCCATTTTTGGGTAGAAAGGTTGGAGGCAATTCTTGTCTCATTTGGTGCAAATGTGAATTTATTTTTCTACTAGGACTAATGCTGCAATCTATTCTATAATTTTACTGGATGTCCAAATCCAGCCTAAGAGCTGGTTGTGGAAGATGCCTATAAGGTCGGCATCATTCCTAACCTTTAATCAGCACATGTAACTCAGCAGTTTGGGGAAGGATCAAGGGATGAAGCTTCAGACAGAGGCAAAGGCCTACAATGTCCTGATCTGGTATTATTAAGTACCAGATTATAATACCAGCTATTAAGAAGTCCATAGACAGCATTTCTGCCTCCAGACTTGTAGTAATCTAGGAGTTGTTTAAGAGTATATAACTAATATATGGAGTTAAGAGCAAGATAGTTGACTCAGTATACAACTACCTGCAGGGTATGTGCTGGGGAAAAATGGAATAAGGGTTATGCCTTGAATGTGATTAGAATCACATTCTAGATTAGAATTCTAATGTTAGCTACCAAAAAAAGCACCTATGTAAATTTGATCTTTCAGATATTTTACCTGAATATTAGCTGATGTCATCTGATCAATTGATTTTCTACAATTTGATTTCAGTAACATGTTGTCATATATTGTAATGTTGAGAATGCCACAAATGGCAATGCTATCTTTTAAATTCCATCTTGGTATCTGACTGCTTATAATTGCAGAAACGGACTGGCCTCCAGGCTTCTAGGAATAAGGATTTACTCTCTACGCCTACTGCCTTCCTTTCCCTGTCCTGGATATGGAAATGACAGGGTTGGATAGGAAATCGATTGTGCATATCATGCTGAAGGGGACGAGTATAACGATTGCAATAACTCTTGCAAACTGTTAATAACATATTAATGTAGCCCTCATCCTTAAAACTAAGGGAAAGTAAGGAACTATTTTATATTCCTCTGTGGAACACATTGTAATTTTAGGAATTATTTAAGGTGGCACTCTGTGAGAATTAATACAGACACATAAACACCATATAAAATATGCAAATTTGCAACAGATAAAAAGATAGCTGCTCCTCTGATGAATCTCCTGACAGGATACTTAATTCTGGTTGCTGATCTCACACTTCACACCTTTGAAGCTTGTGATTATTCCCCCCTCTCCACAGTATGAGGCTTCCTCAATATATCATACAAAGACTGAAATGGGTAGGTTACTCACCATCTTCCCCATCATCTTCTGACATTATTGCTACACATTGTTCCCAGACAGTCCGGACGTCTGCCCGATAACGTTCACAAGACCAGATGAATGATGGGAGTAGCAGCGTCTGCACCATGGAGCACCAGAGCACTGCCAGCACCATCCAGGTGGGAGCAGTGTCATAGCGTAGGCTGAAGAAGCTGACCACCTAAAACAAGGAGAGATAAGAGTTGGTGTGGGTAAAATTCCACAGTTGGGATCCCTGTTCATGACAGAACACTCCAGAGACTATCAGAACATTTCCCAGACAGCTTTAACAGAAATGCTACTCGTGTTCTTTTAACATTCAGAGAACTGATAGACTTTGCAAATGGAATATTCTCAAAAAACTAATCAGTCGAATCAGTGAAAACACAGCTAAACATAAACAGGGATTGTGGCAAATGCAACCACCCTCAACACACTTTTAAAATCATTGCCTGTTTTCTACTCCAGCATTACAAGGGAAGGGAAATGCTCAGAAATACTTTCACCATATGCAGAAGCTGAAATTGTATGTCTGGAAAATAATTTCAGTATATATTGGCTATTATCTTACAACACATTACAGCATTTTTGTTATTTTTTTAAAGAAAACAATGCTAATTATTGCTATCATCAAGTAAACAGCAAGAGCTGATCAAGTGACATCAGCAAAGGGCCAGCATAATTGCCTTACAGAAAAGCCTAATAGCTCAGTTACTCTGGTCATACTCAGTTACTCTGGTTACTTTTTCTGCATTCTTTCTTTATGAAAGAAGCCTGCAGTTTTCATTTGTTCTGCTGGATTTAATCATTATCTCTATGGAGAAAATACTGTTTTCCCCATAGCATTTAAATAGCAATGTGTTGGTTGTTGCGAAAATTAAACAATTATGTGTTATTATCTCAAATGCACATGATTGCACAGAAGTTACAAGCACCAGTTAATACTTGTGACCTCACCGGATCAATGCCTAAAAATAATCTCCATGGATATCTATATCCTAAAAAATGCTTTTGATATTTTTAAAAAGTATTTTATATTATTCTAAAATTCCAATTAACAGTAGATCCATTTAGTAATGTTTCCTGTAAAGTTTGCTGCCATTTTTCTTTAATTATTTGCAGCTCTGTTATGCTGGATGAGAAAAAAAAATTCAGTAAATGTGAATTGTGAATGAAAATTCAAGAGATAAACTGAAATTGACAATTGCAATATTTTTAATTCTTACCACCCTCTTAAGAAGGAAGACCTTAACTTATTTCCTTTCACTGAAACATTGAGTGGTAAAGGAATTTTGTGCCGTGTTCTCTTAAAAGTGATCTGTAAAACCATGGCATAAAAAAAACACAATTCAGGTTTGTCTTGAAATTGTGGGGGGGGGGGACACACCACATCTTTAAAGGGTTATCTTTGCTCTATCTTTTGACTGTCTGGAATTTCCGAAAAACTGATAAGGAATATTTGGAGATAAATGCAGGGATACATGGAAAAACAACCCGTGCATTTAAAAACAGTCAGAAGTTCATAAAATAAAATTATAAATCACTTATTAAAACATTTAATTTAGAATGTTAGACCTTAAAACATCTTAAAGCAAATAATACTACATCCATGCAGTCTTCTTAGCAATATAACAGAAGTGAATTTCTACAGTTTTCTTCTGGGTTTTCTTTTCTTCTCCGTCTAACCAACAATCCTGGCATTGCCAGGCACTACCTCTGGCCAAATATTTATCTTCTGCCATCTGTCAAGGTTGGCTGAGTGCTGCCACCTGCTCAGATTTGTTTCAAATTAGCATTAGGATTTAGAATAGAGAAATTTCATTATTCCTATTGTTAAATAATTGCTGATCTAGCACATGTCAATCAGGTGGTCTAGCAATAAATATGGACTTTTATCTAACCCTGGTTTCTTGGACATATGTATAGAAATAAATAGCCCCCAAGATTCAAACATTTTTGTGCAGCATGAATGAAACCATCAAAATTGCAATAAGACTATATATCTCAAAAGACATATACATACAGTGGATTATCAATCCTTCCCATTAATTAATTAAGATATACTCTACAGCACTGCTGAGATGAGATCAGAATGGCGTTGAAGACATTAAAACAGATTAAGCACTTAACCACCCCCCAAAGTGTCCCAGAATATCTATATTTCCTTTCTATCTACCCATGACATCTATTTACTTATATAATAAAAAATAAATTACTTCACCCAGAACACAATTTTGATTAGAACATCCATTGATGCCGGATGACCTGTCTTCCATGGACAAGGCACCTGGGTACCACATGTGGTCCCAGAGTACCCAAAGCCTTGAGTGAAATCCCCAGATCTCTCCAGAGATGGCCACCAATTATAATTTTACAAGACAGAAAAATGTATCAAAAATGTAATATTAACTATTTTATTAATTTGCAGTGTTACTCCTGGCATACTCCTCAAAGCCATCCATGTATTACATAGTCGTCCACCACCATCCCGCCCGCCCTACTTGGTGTATAATTATAGGTTCCTTTTGAAATACTATTAAGGTGTTCGTTATTTCCTTAGTGTTGTGCATGGTTAAGAACTGGACCTAAGGACATAATCTATGACTGATATACACAGTCCCTGAAGATTATAAATGAATCAATCTATCTATCCATCCATCCATCCATCTATCATCTATCTTCTTAACCATCCATCTCTCTCAAATAGGGGCTCTGGGAGGTATACAATTTTTGCCAGGAATAGCTAATTTTAAAGAGATAATGAAAAATAACTTAGATTTGAAATATACTCCAAAATCCTCTTGTTAACATTCTAGTTCAGAATGTCAAATGTCTTTATTTCAGGAAATGTCTTTGTACATGCAAGGTGGGGAAAACTGCTCTGTTCAAGTGATTTTGGTTGTGTCAGTCCTAACAGAAATTAAGGATTCATAACTGGATTTATGCTTTCTAGAGACCCCCCAAAACAACAGGTCAAAAATAGGAAGGGATATTTCTTACCAAAATGGGTACACCAGTCAGCGTGTCATACAGAAAAACAATTGCACTGATGAGATTGGTCATCTGCATGGAAGTCTTTGCCGATTCAGATCCATCCAGTGATGATCTTCTTTTGCCTCTGACATCCTCTACTACAATGGCTGGCACATTGAAAGTGTTGTGAACTGAAGAAGGACAAGAAGAGGCATCTTCTGTTCTTTGGTGATGGCATCTATGATGCCTTTGGTGTGCCCATAAGGTCTGGTAGAAAGTAATACCCACACATACCAAGCCCATGACTATGCCTCCAAGAAGAAGCAAGCTGAAGCACACACCAAAGCCTAGCCCGATCTTACTGACAATAAACTGGCAGCCACTGGCATAATAACGCTCTCCATTGTTATGCCAGCCAATGGATGGCAAGGTAGAAAGGATGAAGGAGACCATCCAGATGCCCATCACGGCATGCAGAGCCTGCTTCTTGGCATTGCTCAGCCGGTAGTTGACTGGCCATCTTACCATCCACATACGGTGATAAGATAAAGAGGCCACGGTGAAGCATGTGGCCAAGGCCAATGTATAATAGGTAGAGACAAAGACCTTACAAATGCTTTCGTTCCAGTCATAGTCAGAAGATTCACGTCGCAGCTGTACCACGGCATAGGTTGTAAGTGGCACAGCAGCCATGAGAATGTGTGTCCCTGCCAGGAAGCAGAGCAGGAGCTCCAGGGGCTTGTGCTTCTGTTGCTTCGCTGTGATGCTCAAGATTATCCAGGAGTTGGCTAACAGCGCAAGAAGCCCACAAGCCAGCCACCAAAGTGAGTTAATGTGCAGAGTAGCTTTGGATAGTTCCTCCATGGAGCTGCTGTCGCCTCCACGATTCATTGTGCAGCCTCCTTCCAGGGATATGAATCCACACAGAAGAGAGAACCCAATGATTACTTCCGTGGCTATCTCCTAAACAGGAGAAGGCTGCAGAAAAAAAGTCTAGCTATTGCCATGAGGTGCATACAATGTCTTTCTTCACTCCTTGTTGTTCTTTTCACCTACATCCATCACTTTTTTTTATTACTGTACAGTGTTCTGATCCACATGTTTCTCTGACATGGTTCTGATCCATCTCTTTTTTCTTTTGATTATTTTCTCTTTTTTTAAGAAAAATATTTTTATTCCAGAAAAAATGATTTGTATAGAGCAAAAGCCATGACAACACAAAACTGAATTGCTCTTATTTGCTGTGAAGACACTGCTTTGTTTTCAAGGAAAGTTAGCATCTTCAATGAGTTGTAAGATTCCTATATTTTATTAAAAGGAAAGACCACTATTACTGAACAGCTTCTATATAAGGATATTAACTTATGTCTGTCCCACATGTTTTTTTGGGGGGGAAAAATTATAAGGTCCCTTGATGTTACATGTATTAAATTGCTGATCTGTATAATTGCTGATTTACTGTAGGCTTGGACAATAGTTTTTGGGCATGTTGTATATTTGTACTATTTGTTTTATTGTTTAGGTTACTGCTGCAATTTCCTTTAAAAAATTAAGCTGCCACCAAATATGTGTCAATTAACAATGCATCTGAAGAAAACTAAGTAAATAAAGGATTTTTATTTCCCAACTTTTCTTTTGTTGTTGCCTTGCTTTCTCTGTCTTCAAAAATTAACTTCTGTCAATAATTTCATTTGACATTGCCTCTCCAAGATGAATAAAAATTAATCAAAGGGTTCTTGGGGGACAGGGTTGGAAGAGTTCACTTGGAAGCAGGATGAAGTCTTGGCTGTTACAAGGCACCACTGAGCTGTTGATCAGAGAGCTCCCGAATGACTACACATGACCAACAACTTCCTTTGCTTTTCGGCCAGGCACTTGAGCTGGCTATCCACCAAACCTTGTCCTCCTGGTTTGGAATCCATAGATACCCAATCAACAGCTGCAAGAAAGGTTTTCATTGCCCCAAGTTCCTTGGCCAGTTAGAGTTTACAGAACCAGTTGTACTGTAAAAAGAAGAAAAAGGAAAAAATTTAAAAAAAGCACAGGAAGATACCTTTTGCCTGTCTATTCTCCTGCCCTCACGGAAACCATTCCAATTCATCCACCCACACAAATGAGTAGGTAATGGAGAAGAAAAACTGTTGTGTTACAACATTGGATCAATACAACACTGAAACCTACAGATTGAATTCAATCACATGTCAAGGCATAAGGATCAATTGTAATCTGCTTTTTGCACCCCAGGAAAATTCAAACCAAAACAGTTTTGTGAAAGCTTCTAGTGAAGCGGAAAAGCATCCTAACTTCTATTTCTTAAGTACTTCTCTCAATCTTCTCCTAGAGTCTGATAAGGCCCAACTATTCTTCTTCCTACTGTAAGACAAGGCAAGCTAGTAACAGAATAACAGAAATGAGAGGGACCTTGGAGATCTTGTAGTAAAACTCCCTGCTCAGGCAGGAAACCCTATACCCTGTGATGGCTAACCTATGCCACGTGTAGCCATATTGGTGGGCATGCGAGTTCAGCTCTGGCTAATTTTCGGGCCTTCTGGGCCCACTGGAAGTAGGGAAACAGGCCGTTTCTGGCCTCCGGAGAGCCTCCGGGGGGGGGAGGCCGTTTTCACCCTCCCCAGGGTCCTAGAAAGCCTCTGGAGCCTGGGGAGGGCGAAAAATGGGCTTACCATGCCCACTGTGCCAAAAACGTGGGAGCATGGGGGGGTTACATATGTTTGCGCGGGGGTGAGGCACATAGAATTATGGGTGTGGGCATGCACGCGCACAACCCCCCCCATGCTCCCCCCGCTTTTGGCATGCAATGGCAAAAAGATTAATCTTAAAAGTAGGAAAAAACCAGGAAAAAACAAATTATGGACTTGCCAACAGATAATAACATAAATAATGAAAGTCTGCTTAGTTTAGTTTTCTTACTAGTATCAAGTACAGCACTGAATATGGTATAAAAAGACAACCAAACGAATTAGAGGGCTAGGATATCTCTGCTACAGAGAAAGATTACATTGATTTTGGTTTCTAGAGAGATGTGACAGAGGTATATAATATCATGTATGATATAAAAATAAGCATAGCCAAATATCTGTATCTTTTTAAATATTATTACTTGGAGACCGTTAGGCTCAATAGAAGGAAACTCTTTTAAAAACTATTATCTGAATGTGATGATGGCCACTAATCTAGACATTTTTTAAAAAAAGTAGCTAGACAAATTGAATGAATATTTATTATTGTTTCTGTTCTGTCCCGAAGGCAGAATGCTTTAAATATTAGCTGCTGGGGAGTGACTGTGAAAAGAGAGCTATCACCTTCCTGTTTTTTTTTTAATGAGCATCTTGGAAGCAACTAGTTGACCTTTGTTTTTCATCTTAAAACCTACTTACTGTCAGTAAAATTGGCCTGCAGAGCAGTTGGCAATAAAAATAAAAAACAAAATTACAATTACAAAGTTTGCTAAAACACAAAACACAATTTAAAACCCACAAAAATAGCAGGTAATATAACTTCAGACAACTTCAGGTATAACTATCTCATTAACAATCTGAAAAGCAAAGTCCTAAGGGGGAAGTTTGACCCTTTCTTACAACAAACAGAAAGGGAGCTATCCAAACTTAGAGAGGGAAGAAATTCTAGAAATATGGTGCCACCATGGAGGAGGTCTTGACTGTGATTATTTTCAATCTGGTTTTAATCTGGAAATTAATGGACAATCAATGCGGTTTTGCCAGAGCAAACTTCATACAGTATACTTATACTATACTGTACAGTATATAGCAGGGGTCTCCAACTTTGGTCCCTTTAAGACTTGTGGACTTCAACTCCCAGAGTTTCTCAGCCAGCAAGGCTGGTTGAGGGACTCTGGGGATTGAAGTCTACAAGTCTTTAAGGGACCAAGGTTGGAGACCCCTGCTATATAGTATACTTCATACAGTATAATTAAGCTCCTGACTAGACTGGCCACCATATTCTGGATCTGCTACAATTTCTGAATTTCCTTCAAGGAAATTCCCACCTAGAGTACATTTTAATAATCTAACTGAAGATAAACAATTAATGGATAGGAACCAGATGAGATCAGGAAGGGATATAGAGCCGGGGTCTCCAACCTTGGCAACTTTAAGCCTGGCAGACTTCAACTCCCAGAATTCCCCAACCAGCAAAGCTGGCTGGGGAATTCTGGGAGTTGAAGTTCTCTAGGCTTAAAGTTGCCAACGTTGGAGACCCCTGATATAGAGAATAAATCAAACATAGCTGCTATAGATGCTCTTCATCACAGCACTGACAAAGGCGAGAAAGAACAATAGAAGTTCAAACAGCATTCCCCAAATTGCATACATGAAATAGCACCACATACAAAGGCAGGCTTCCAGAAAGAACCAGTGGTGATCTTCTCTCCTAAGGTCATTTGAATGATCTGTCTTAAGCATTTGAATATCATTGTCATAGATTATCCCATGGCATTTGCGGGTGGAGAAGAACTTTAAACTACTGCAGAACAATTCTTTATTTTAATAAAAGAGAATATATGTAGCTCAGGGTTCAAATGAGAGGTCCTTAGTGCTCTCTAAGCTTGATCGTTTTCTTGAAGACATTTCATTACGTAGTCTGCAATAAAACAACCAAGTTCAGAGAGCACCAAGGTAGGACCCCTCAACTCTGCCTTCCTCCTTACTTTTGAAGCTAATGCAACCTGCCTCCCAATTGATGTTTGTGACCCACACACAACCAGCAGCTTGTGGTTCTGCCAAGTCATTTACTCCTCAAGTAGCAGAAGCCACTTCAATTAAAACTTTCATTTCATAAATTCTCAGTGCCCACATGCTGTTCCTATCCCAAGCTCCCATGATGATGGTGCTACTATTTCTCAGGCCTGCTGATCGTTCTCATTCCAGCTCAGCTCTTGCAAGCTGCATTCTGTCTTAGGTATTGCCCACAATTAGGTATTTGTCCTATTTATTTATTGGATGGAAAACATCCTTCAACTAAATTCTTTCCCTGACCTTAATGTTTTTGATTCAGGACATGGACTGGAGCAAGAAAGAAGGGAGTAGAGACACTTTCCTAGGGTTATAGCTTTGTTGGAGACATCTCTCTCTCTCTCTCTCTCTCTCTCTCTCTCTCTCTCTCTCCCCCTCCCTCCCCCCTCTGTCTCCCTTCTCCCTCTCTCCCCTCCTTTTCCCTCTCCAAATTTGTTTTCCCCAAAATAGATAGCAATCCATTTACAATCTACCATGCAAATAGACATGAACTTGAGAATTACAACATGAACTGCTCATAATCAAACATCTTAAAGGTTAATTTTAAAATGCTGCCTTCAATCTACTTGCTGGTTTTCATTACTATTGCTACCAGTAATATTTGGTCAGGAGCTCTGCTGGATCAGGCCTAGTTCCTCTAGGAAGCATTCAGTCTCGCACAACAGCCCACCAAATGGATCTCAGGAGCCTGCAAATAGAAGATGGAGACAACCTCCTTTCGCATTGTTACTTGTGTGTTCCCAGTTAGTATCATACAGGCAATAATTTCTCTCTTCTTGTATTACCAGGATCGATAACTTTTCCAATTATTATGGGTCCAGCATCACACCATTTTCAAGTGTCGTTAAAGTCTATATTTAGCTAGGGTAGCCCATGTATCTGCTATTCACATGTAATGCCAATAAATATTTGAGTTATCTTTAGTTCTGGGGCTATTTTGCACAGTCTTCCAAAACGACAAAGCTTTCATTAAATACAGACTTACAAGCGTAGCTTTCATGCTGATGTTTCCTACAACTTGGCCAAAATTGTTATATGCTCTAGATCTCCTGCCTTTTCCACCTTCATGCACGGGATATGGTTGCCTCCTGGTTTCCAGCAAGGCTTCTGCCGGCGATTACCCGCCCCATGCTTCCTGTTAAATGCCACCTCCCACTATCCTAGCCGTATTTCCAGATGGGAACTTTTTTGTGACTAGGGAAACAAGTCGCTCACAGGCTTCTGACTGAAGGGGAAGATGCAGGAAAATGAGGGGGAACAAGGCACAGAAATGGGGAGGGCGGAGATGAACAAGGGAGCTTAATAAGGTTAGACTTGAGGCCCTGCTGCTCCTCTTCCTCCCCAAGTCTTAGGAAAAGGAAGGCAGTAAAAATGAAAAGGTTCCTCCCATCCATCTCTCATTCCCCAGTGCCTTAGCCTTTGATCTTACCCTTAAGCAAAGTGCAACTGCCCGTGGCCTCCAAGAAGTTGCTATGGCACTAGGCCTAGGCAGAGGGAGGTCTGAGCTGAGAGAAAATTAAAAGGGTTGAGTCTGGGAGTCCGTTCCCCCACCCCCTTTCTTTTTTTGCCCTTTCCTGCTGACCAGGAGCTCTGAGGTCGAGCAAAGAAGGGAGCAACGCCAAGGCAAGAAGGAGGAAGGTTAAGTTAGGGACAGGGGAGCTTGGGGTCCTTATGGCAGACACTCGGCTTCCTCGGTAGGGCTAGAGAGGATCAAGTCAAGCGCTGCCCCATCCCCAGCTTGGGCAGGCAGGGCAAAAGAAAAGGACCCGCGGGCAGCTAAGAACGCAAAGGCGAGCGGGAGGAGACAGTCGCCATGCACAGACCGCCGCGCCGGTTAAGGCCATCGTACCGCCACCGCCAGCCGCCCCTTCCCGCGCTTAGCCCGGCTCGGCGAGGCTGGAGGAAAGCAGGCAGCCGAGCGAAGGGACCCATCTTACCTCTTGCCGCTGCTGCTGCCATGGCGACCGGAGCATCCTTTGCTGCTTCTGCTACCGCCGCCGGGAGCAGCTCTCTCGTTTGCTCTCCGCGCCGCCTGCCGCCGTCCGCCTCCCACCCCGAAGCGACGGCAGCCACGTCAGGGCAGAGAGGTAGCCCGCGGCAGCCGGCGGGAGGACAGCAGCGGCCGAGCAAAGGCAGCTGGGACTCTCTTCCCCCAGCGACGGAGACGGAAAAGGGCGCTCACCCACCGCCGGCGGCGGCGGCGGCTTCTTTAATGGCTGCGGCCCGGCCCCACCGCCTCTGCCAGTGCGTGCGCGCCTGTCCCCCTTCCTTCGCGTCCCTCCTCCCGCCGTCTCCCCCAGGAGGTGGCAGCTTTCCCGCCGTTGTGGGCTACTCGGGGATTTGGTCCCTACGGGACAAAAGAAGGGGAAAGCGGGGAAGGGAGCATTCCAGGCCGGGCCTGCCCCTCCGTGTCCAAAGACGAGGGGCTGGGCCTGGGCTGGGCCTGGGCTGGGCCGGGCGGGCCAACAGGTGGTTTGCAGCCTGCAGGTGGAAGAGGAAGACGGGGAGGCTCGTGGGCAGGCGAGAGAGCATAGTTAAGACTCGGGCTGTCTGCACCTTGCTGGAGTCTGCAGTAAAGAGCCGGGGTAAAGTTGTGTGGATCCACGTGTTCTCTGCATGGTGACCTCGGTTCAGGCTTTCTCCCAGTGATCCACCGTTGACAAAAGTAGCTTGGGGAAAACGAACACTTTTGGTTGGAAGGGCTGCTCCAAGAGATACCCTCTTCCTTCGGTCCTAGTTGTTTTTCAGCTCTTCATGGGTTCATAGGTCTCCTCCAAGTAAGCAGGCCAGGAATTAGCAAGCAGGGGACCTTTAGGACATACCTACTAGTCAGTCAATCAAGATTGGCTGCAGCTTGTCTGGATGAAGAACCGGAAACTGATAAAACTGGATTTCCCGTAGTGTAATGCATAGAATGGATCTTGTGTGTATTTGTGTGTAAATGATTTTTTTGGAAGTTCTAACTTTGTGGCCATCTACAGATAGAAAGAGACTTTGTTAAGGTGATCAGAGATGGTGACTGAAACGCAAGATTTTTAAGGAGATATGCAGTGTGTTTCTACAAGAGGAAGTGAGCATCTTCGACAGGATGGTGTTTATAGGAATCTAAAATGTCATGCATCGTAGGACTGCAATGAAATGTAGTCAGTGAGAAAAGCTGTAGGTGAATTATGATTTTCAAATCATTCCAAGATTTATTTGCATGTGGAGCAGATGAACACTTGTGGCATTCTATTGATAAGCTGTTGCTCATCCTTCTAGCCCTTTTATTGTGGCTCTGGAGTCTCATGCAGTTACTGTGTGATGGTAGTATTGTGTTTAGGCAAAAATAAACAGTAAAATACATGAGTGAAGCATCCAAAATGCATCATATAATATTTGATTTAAAGAAAGGAGGTGAAGACAATGATAAAATATGGCCTTCTTTCTTCAGCTAGCTCATTCTATCATCTTCATATTTCCTGAGGTTCTTGGATGTGAACCCTTCCCAACCCATTTGTATGGGGAAATCTCTGAAAATGTGATGACTTTTTAAAAGGATTTGTTAGCCAGTTATTACAGCGTTTCTGAACATTCTGGCATGTTACAGATAAGATTTGATAGAGCAATGCCACTCCTCCCCTTTTCAGGACTTGAACTCTGGCCAGGCAGATTTCAGTTTGAACTATATAACCCTAATTTGGCCCTGAGTAATAAGCAGAGGAACAAATTCCAGTATTTTTATTTCCACTACAACGAAGTGGTACACCTAACAAATATTTGTACATCTAATTCAGCAAATACAGTACAATAGCTATGTATGGTCTAATTCAGAATTAAATTTAACCTAAACCTATATTGATAACATTCAGTTATTTGGCCAATATGTCAATTTATAACAATGTGCATCTGTGCATATACACAAGCAGGATATAAACTACTTCCCTAGGCACATATGTCTGAGGTCAGCACCATTCTTTCATCCTCCCCACAACACCGAAAGTTCTGGTAATTTTCATATTTCAGTTGTCTCAGGTCCACAAGAAATGTGACCATATTTTAAAAGCACTTTTTATCTAGTGACAGGGCTGGCAGAGGATTTTTGCCTCATTGCTATTCCTTTGATCTTTCACTGGCAGCCAAAGTGATTTGGTCTCCTTTCTCCCTTGCTATTCCTGGCAACTCTGTACTGCAGCTTCACTATTAACCTCCTTAGGTTTGTTTACATGTTGTTTACATGTTGTTCATTCTGCTTCCAGACTACAAATCCACCAAAATAAAGGCTGAAGATGAGAATGGATGGGATTGGGTTGAGATGGGGCATTATCTGTCTACCATTTTTTGAGTTTCCCTGTTGACCTGCCAGGAAAGGGCTGGTCAGCTCAAAGGGGGACCTTTTAGGTACTGATGGTGTCTCAAAACAGGTGACTCAGGAGGAGGAATTAGAGGTGCTCCCTAATTACATCTATTTGTCCCATCAGGTTCAGCAGGAGGGGCATTTTGTCAATCTTGTCAGCCGGGGATTGTCTTTTGGTGGAACTCAAGAAAGGGACCTTTTCTGCCATGACATTATCCCTCTGGAGATCTGATTATCCCAGTCCTTCTGGCTTTTCTCAAGGCCCTGAAGATACAGTTTTGCCAGTGGGGCCTGGAGACATGGAATTGTGATGGCACTGATAAGTAGTTTTACAGGTTGTTTTGATTAATGGGATTATGGCCTGTGAGTTTCATGCTTTTTATAATGCTTTCATATAATTTTCTTCTTGTTTTTAAATTGTTTCATTATCCTCTTTTTTGTTTGTATTTATATTTTATATTGCCAGGAGTTTGGTCCTGACTGGCTCAAGGTTGACTCAGCCTTCCATCCTTCCGAGGTGGGTAAAATGAGGACTCAGATTGTTGGGGACAATATGCTGATTCTATAAGCCGCTTAGAGAGAGCTATAAAGCACTGGGCAGCAGTATATAAGACTAAGTGCTATTGCTATATTTGTTTTAATTGTTTGTAAGCTTCCTAGAGTCATACATATGAGATGGGCAATTGTATCAATTTGAAATAATAAATAAATATATACATAAGAAAAGACAGTTTCAGTTTTGGAAGTGCCTGCAAGTATAAGAAAAAGGAAAACATCTTCAGGTTGTTATTGGAAACAGAGATTTTCAATATTTTAATGTTAATGTTCCTTCTGGATTGTGAACCCAGTCTCCTATATTAATGCGCCTATTTGCATGTAATGCCACGTCTAAATGACAATGCTCTGTAACAAGGAAACTGTTGTTGGCAGTGACTCCAAATTTATTTAGGGACCCTGACCAATAGAAGGAGAGATCTATTTGTGCAGCAAAATGCAGTTCTGGTTCTTACTGCATCCTGGAGAACACTTGATCCACAAGAACATAGAAGTTGTCCATGGCTACTATCTGGATTTATATTAAAACTGAGCTGTAACAAGGAGTTGCCATTGCTGTGAGGAGTAAAGTTCTGCATCTGAAATCCAAATAATAATTGCTTGGATCCAAGTAACAATTGAACAGAATTGGCTTTTCCCTTTCCTATTAAAAAAAAGGATGCTAATGTGTTATCCCAAACCACCTTTGAAACTTTCTTCACTATTAAATATATGCCAAATAAAAAAACCACCTAGCAAACAAAAGTAAAAGTAATGGAATCAGATTGGATGGAGCCGTTCATGTCAGGAAAACTAAACACTTTTCCATGCAGGAATTCCTGTTGAAGCCTTCAGATTAAGAAGGCTGCCTAATCTTCCCTTGATCATTGTCTGTGAAAATGAGCCTGCTGTCTCTCTCCGCATAATTCATGATTCTTTGGATATTGGTTTGCCTCTGCATAAAAATTACACTTAAATAATTTTGGAGGGGAATCTAGCTAATTCTGATTTCTTGCTATTGATTGAATATAAACAAATACTGTAAGAAGCTATTCATTCTCCTTCCACCAGTACAGGAAAAGCATTTTGTATAAGAATGAAATGAGTTAGATTGAAAAGGAAGCCACATCTCATGTTCACAACTCATTACTGCAAACAAGAGGAACAAATAGCCTTAAATGAAAGATGAGAAATATAAATAACGGTACTTATGAGTCATTGGGGAAACAAGTATAAAAGGAGGAGCAAGATGGGCAGATGTCTCTTTTGCTGACAGTTAGCCAATCTCATCACAGTGAAGTATGTAAAACGTATTTGCGCTGACTGCTGGAACTCCAAACAGCTCCCGGAATAAATGTTGCAATAAATGTGGGTTTATATCCCCAGCACATTGCACAGTGGATCTATTCATCTAGGGACATTTAAATTTATTTCCTTGTTGATCTTGCTGCTTGGCCTTAAGCAAATCTTTCTCGGTCTCAATTCATTCTGCACTGAATAAGTTCTTAATGACTCATTTTGCAAGATTATTCTGAGTTTCTAAGAGAGGAGCACTGCAAAGTACTGTTCACAAAAAAGGTGCAATTAAAATGAATAATAATAATATTCTAATTATGCTTCAAGATTTCTTCCTGAATTTAAAGGGTAAATGCATGTCACGAGCGGTTTTCACATTACCTGATTTAAACCCAAGAAACCGAGGACAATAAAATCAAATGAATGTAAACAAGCATTAACATCAATAGTAAACATATTGAAACAAGGGGGTGGAAGGTTGCTTGAGGTCATAATGAGTTGGCTTCTTAGGCTGAATTAAGGCTTGGGACCGGAGGTTTCTTTGTCCTTATATGAACGGGTCTTAAGTTTACTATAGGATTAGGAGTTAACTAAATCATTCCCTTGGTACAGCATCCATGAACATTTCTATTGGTGTTCATGAATATCCTGCTAATATCTGCGTTTTACTTTGCTGCATAAAATTTGATTTCGGAAATATGTTTCCAAAGGGATTCTGAAATGAAATACTGCTCTTTCTGGCCACCCCCTATCCTAATTTAACAGATTTAAGAGAAACAGAATAACAGAGTTAGATGGGGCATTGGAGCGCTTCTTAGTCCAATCCCTTACTCAACCAGGAGATCCTGTACCAGTGATGGCGAACCTATGGCACATGTGCCTGAAGTAGTACACAGAGCCATGTCACCTGGCACGCACAGTGTTGCCCATTCCTCTTCCAGGTTTCTGGTGTGCATGTGCCTGTGACGATCAGCTGCCCTTTGTGCGTGTGGCAGTGCTGGAAACAGGAAGAGTGCTCCCTTTTCAGCACTTGGTGCCAAAAAGGTTCGCCATCTCTGCCCTATACCATTCCAGACAAGTGGCTGCCTAGTGTCTTTTTAAAAGCCTCTAGTATAGAGTGCCCACAACTTCTTGAAGCCAAGCTGTTCCACTGGTTAGTTGTTCCCACTTAGTCCTAGGTTGTTTCTCTCCTTGATTAGTTTCCATCCATTATTTCTTGTCTTGCCTTCTGGTGCTTTGGAAAATAGATCGATACACCCACCCACCCCTTTACATGTAAATCCCATGTTGACCCAGAGAGGTCCTGAAGTTGAGCTCAAATTGTGATGACTCCATGGATACATCCATGAAGTTTATTTGGCAAAGTGATTTGCGACCACTTCCTGCAAATTTTTGCTTTTTTTTCCAGCTTCAAGCACATTCTTTGATGGTTTCTCATTTGAATATTTATCAGATCTGAACCTGCTTGGGGTTGGTGTGGGGACAGTCAAAATCTGAAAGGTGCTGAGATATAATATGAATTATATATAACTGAACTTTTGACAGTAATACTAAAGTAAACTTGTATATAGCTTGAGTTAGCAATGAAGTATTGGAATACAGTACACTTTTCTAGAAACCAGAGAAGTTTTATTATTTCAAGCAAAAAGGACATTAAGTTAATACAGTAATGAGCAAGGCTTTTCAGAAGCTGTAAGGTGACTATAGCAAGTTTGAATCTGTCCCTGCTGAACTAGAATAATGTATCAGACCTGTTTGGTTCTAGTCTATTCCCTGCTTGGCTTGTAATGGCAACTTCCATGATACCAAATGAATCAAATCTGCGGTGGTAAGTTTCACTAAATAATCCTAATAATTAGCTATGCAGCTTTTTTTAAAAATCTGATTAATTCTACTGCAGGTTCCAACCCACCAAGATCCTATTAGTACCTGTGATTTCTCACACCTTACAAGGATTACGCCAGCATTCAATTTTGATACTTGTTTGGACTGGAGACTTGCCATCTGCTTCTTGTATTCTTCCCTAAAATGTTGACCATCATGAAAAGATCATCCTTGTTCTATTAATTTGAACAGGTTTACTTTACATGTCCTTATATTGCTTTTCCTATTCTTTTCACCATATGTGAGAGTGAAATCACGAATTACATTTCTATGGATGACATTTGTAAATAAAGGCCTAGCTGAGCTCCAGTTTTAGAAGACTAGAGAAGTACAAATGGTGTGGTGCGGTGAACGGTACAAGGTAGAATTTAATTGAATAGGAAATCATGGAAATGTTTGCAGAAACACACAAATACAATAAAACCAGATGAAAGTAGAAGTGTGAAGTGTGCATAATAGACACAATAGAGTTCAAGTGAATGATAACAGAGGATTGATTTTCTGTTTGATGCTTCTATAGTACTCTACGAAGTAATGAGAAAATTTTTCTTCACCTACTCCCCACCCCTGGTTTCTTTGAGTTTGTGATCATGTGCTGATTGTTAAGAATCTCCTCATCATTTAGCTAATGTATTCTTATATGCATATAATATATGCACTGAATTTGAGAAATTTTTGTTTATGCTGCCATGCTCCCCCTTAGGGAATATAGATTTTTTTAAAATTAGTAAATGATATTATTGATTCTAACTATAATAGTCCTTGACATACAATCATAATGGACCCTGCCCTTTATGAATGTGTCAGGACAATCATATAATGGATGACTAACATCGGCATTTTTTGCTGTGGTAGTTAAGCCAAAAGTTAAGCCGTGGTTATTAAATGAACCAATAATTTGTTATGGCATAGTTTTGCTGAAAACCAGAAGTAGGTGCTGTTTTTTTGGCAAAACTGCATTAAATATGATCACATGACTTCAGGACACTGCACACAACTGTAAATACAGCTATGTTGCTGAACGTCTGAAGTTTCATCACTTGTCCATGGAGGAGGCCCAACTGTTGGATTTTTGGATCACAGTCATAATTCTGCCTTTTTGGCATCAATTATAACTTTGAATAGTTGCTAAGCAACTATTCATAAGTCAAGGACTACCCAGTGGCTAGTATTAGTATTGTATTGTGATTCTGTCAACTGTTGGGTACCAAAAAGATATTCTAGAATAGAATAGTCACAAAAGGAAGACATATTCTTGTTTCTTTATACTTCAAGATTTTCTCCTATCATTATTTCCTACTCCACAACCCACATGCTGGCACAGAATCTCCGATACAGAAACAGATGCGATAGAGAAGTGTGAAAAGATTTGGGAAATGAGATATGGCTGTTTTCTTGAAGTTTTGAGAGAGTAGAAATTGAGCACAGAGGAATTTGTTATTTTTCCCTGAGAATCACTAGCCCTAGAGAACAAAAATAGATATACTGAAGCCAGAAATTGCAAGAAAAATTATATATTGTTAAATTTATTTACCTGGGGGAAAGGGCGTGGTAAGAAGGAAACCTGTGTAGAAGGGATGAAAAATGTACATCCAAAGATTCAAGTTAGTAAACTCCAAAAGGGGTTATAAGAGCTCCATATAATCCTCAACATGACAGATAAAAATCTGTGTTGATATCTGCAGATTAATGCCCTTTGAGACAATAATCCCAAGTGCATAAATGTATGCTGATAATTCTGAATTGGCTTTAATGCTGTGTGTGTGCTCAGAATTATTCCAATGGGACTGGATTCTCAAGCGGGCACTCTAATGCCATTATATAAGTGAAGTGCATCCATAGCAAGAATAGTCAATGTGATTTTAGTTATCTAGTTTGAGCCAGGCTGATGATACAGGAGGCATATTTTTCTTCCGAGAAGACAAGCTTAAGTAATTGGGGAATTAGAGCACAGAAAAAAATACACTAAAAAGGGCATACTTCAAGAATACCATCACACAGAGACCACTGCATTAAGGATAACTAATGTGCAAGCTCCCTCTTGGAAAACATAAACCACTGATTGATATCAAGCTAAATGCACTGGAGGGCTTATGTAGTCAGTCATAAAAGAGGATGACATTGCCATTATGTTTTTCCATGTTGTGATTAGTTGATTCGCAGCCAATAGACAGATTGCTGAGCTGAACTACACTGATCTTTGGCGCACAGCGGCTGCTGGGGGCGTGAAGGGCTAGTGCTGCAGATGCTGTTTTTGACTTGGCCATGGCACAGCAGGGGAGCTCCCGATGGTGCCAACTATTGTCTGGGATGTGCCTGACCACCTGCAGATGCTCCTCAGGAATCTTCCTCCAGAGGTCAAGATATTGGGACCAACTCCAACATCTTGGAGTGTCTTTGCCAATTAATTTCCGTTTCTGGATGTTAACATTTTCACTAAGTTAGGCAAATTATACAGATGCTGGGTTTACCGACCAGAAAATTGTAAGCAAGAGGCACCATATGATGGGGTGAGCTATTGTCACTTGCCCCAGATTCTGCCCACCTAGCAATCCCAAAGCATGCAAATGTGAATAGATAAATAGGTACCATATCAGTGAGAAGATAGCAGTGTTCTCTGTGCCTCAGTGCAGGGGTCTCCAACCTTGGCCGCTTTAAGAATTGTGGACTTCAACTCCCAGAATTCCTCAGCCAGCTTTGCTGGCTGAGGAATTCTGGGAGTTGAAGTCCACAAGTCTTAATGCAGCCAAGGTTGGAGACCCCTGCCTCAGTGTATAGTCATGCTGGTCACATGACCACAGAAATATGCACACTGGCTCCCTCGCCTAAGAAACAGAGATAAGCATTCTCCTGGAGTCGGACCCAACAGAGCAAGGGAAACTTTTACCTTTTTACTTGTCAATTTTTAGACTTTGAACGGTTTTGAGCCAGCAAGAAAGAGTGACATTCAATATAAATTGTGCTGGCCTTATTGGCAAGCCCTCTTTTGGCTTTTCTGCCTTAGTGGAGAGAAATTCCTACTAGTCTGATACAGGACAAATTATGAATAGCCTAAACTTGTGTATGAAGGATTTGACAGGAGCTTCTAAAAGCAGCAGCCAAGCAGCAGCCAAGCATTATTCTATGGAAGCCATCTGTCCAATTTCTCTTGCACCTAAGCCAAAATGGTCAAAGAGACCAATCCCAGGAGTCAGAGAAGAAACAGGGTGCCTGGAGAACCCTGAAATGGCCAAGAGGAACCAGGCAGATAGCCATCCTCGACTGGGTCAACAATAACCACATATCTGAGGAAGCAGCCTGTTTGTATCATTTTGTTTTATATTTTGAAAATGAAAGGATATGCTTGGAAAATAGCTAAAAAGGATAGGAAATAACAGAATAACATAGTTGAAAGGGACCTTGGAGTTCTTCTAGTCCAATCCCTGTTCAAGCAGGAAACCTTATACCATTTCAGACAAATGATTGTCCAATTTATTCTTAAAAACATCCAGTGATGGAGCACCCACAATTCTGAAGGCAAACAATTCCACTGATTAATTGTTCTAACTGTCAGGAAATTTCTCTTTAGTTCTAGGTTGCTTCTCTCCTTAACTAGTTTCCATCTATTGTTTCTTGTTGTGCCTCCAGATGCTTTGGAGAATAGGTTGACCCCCTCTTCTTTGTGGCAACCCCTTAGATATTGGAACACTGCTACCCCCTAGTCCTTCTTTTCACTAGACTAGACATATCCAATTCCTGCAACTGTTATTCATATCAAATCAAAGAAATAAATAAAAAAAAGACTTCTAGCACATTATGGTTAGTTTCAGGGTTGAGGCTGCTAGTTTAAGAAGAAAGAAAGAAAATTATAAAATAAAAGGATGGAAAATGCCAACCTTTTGAGAGAAACTAGGTCAGGAAAGACTATAAGAAATAGAACTCTACTGATAGTCTATAACGGGTGGATTACAATGGCCCTTTTATGGCTTGTGGACTTCAACTCCCAGAATTCTTGAGCTAGCCATAAAAGAGCTATCACTCCCCAGCTCTAGTCTATAATATCAAAATTTTGAAAACCTGGCAGGGTCTTTTTCCCTCCCTCTTAATCCCAAGAGAGTCAATGTGGGCCAATCTTGAGTTTCTCCCTCATTCAACTAATGATTTTGTAATGGCTGCTGTGTATTTCCTTCAAGGCCATCTTGTTATCTCCCTATAGACAATCTTTTGGTGGCTAAGGTTGTAGCTTATTTTCTGAGAAACCAAGGACTATGGAGAAGTGAGTGGAGCTCACTGGGCCTCAAGTACTTGTTAGTGGAACCTATCCTCCCGCTCCCATCTCAACATCTGTATAGTTAAAGTGTTGGTGGCTGCATTCCACTAAGGAGACCTGTTCTGGTGCCTTGGACTCAAATACAAATAAGTAATTGTGACTTTGGGCTCATTATCCAGGATGGAGTAGCTTGAGCAGGTTACATCAGTACAAGGTACCAGATCTGGGTTATATAAAAAAAATAATCAAATGACCACTTTTCTGTATCTCTTTGCTGCCATCTTATGGTTGATACTGATGCAGTCTCACCTGTATCCAGTGTGATTTCCAATTCTTGGTAAGTTATTATTTCAATAATCTGTTTAATAAAATGTAACAGCTGGGGCTGCTGAAATATATACCCTCTAGAAACGGTATACCCTCTAGAAACGGAGAACCACCTATCTTGTTTCCCAGCTGGATATGGCAATTCTTGGCGATGACTCGGTTCTGAAGCCTGTGGAGGTACAAAAACATGGTTTCCATTTCTATGCAGGGATGGGACTTTGGCTATCCATCAAATGAAAATGGAAGTGCAAGGTGCCTGCTGTTCTCTTGCTCTCCCTCTACCCTCCATGGAGCATAAGCTGGCTTTCTATTGAGTTTCTAAGATAAGGCGGTGATCAGGAGGGCTGCAGCAGCAGTGCCAGGGGAATGGGGGCTGATAGCTGGCATTCTCTATGGGAGCTCCCCTCTTCCAGAGCAGGGGTCTCCAACCTTGGTCCCTTTAAGACTTGTGGACTTCAACTCCCAGAGTCAAGCTTTGCTGGCTGAGGGACTCTGGGAGTTGAAGTCCACAAGTCTTAAAGGGACCAAGGTTGGAGACCCCTGTTCTAGAATATTGTAGCTTCCCTCCCTTCAGGTCTTCCCTTGGCATGGCTTCCCAGAAAGTTGTGGAGACCTGGATGTTCTGGAAATCCTGGAGGCTTAAGTGGTGGTGGTGGTAGTCATCAAAACCCAGATGTATTTATCATGATTTAATCTAATATGATAATTATAGATTATGGTACAGTAGTCAAGATAATTTAATATTGCATTGGCTAGTTGCGGTTGTCTTTTCTACGTTATTTACAGTCTTTTAAAGATTGAAGCAGCTCGATATGTTTCATAAATAAATAAAAAATTGAAACGGAGCCAGTTTGTCTAATAGTTATGGCATCAGTCTAGAAAGCAGAAAAACATAATAAAGTAAAATAAAAATAATAAAAAATAAAATAAAATAAAAAATTCTGCCATTCTAGGCAGTTGCTTCTTGTATGTGGCTTTATGGCTATACCAAAACACAGCCAGGTTTGAGATTCAGATAGGACTGCATCGTGTTGAAAGTCCCAAAGCAGGTTCCATTTCTGCCTTGACTATATTAAGGCTGTTGGGGTTGCATTGATGTAATAACCTCTCTCTCTCTCCCCTCTCCCTTCCTCCTTCTCCCTCCTTCCCCTCCCACTCTCATACACACACAGGGAGGGAAGAAGGGAGGGAAGGCCAGACTTTTATTTTATTTTTATTTTTTATTTATTTATTTATTTATTTGAATTTATATCCCGCCCTTCTCCGAAGACTCAGGGCAGCTTACGCTGTGTTAAGCAATAGTCTTCATCCATTTGTATATTATATACAAAGTCAGCTTTTATTGCCCCCAACAATCTGGGTTCTCATTTTACCTACCTTATATAAAGGATGGAAGGTTGAGTCAACCTTGGGCCTGGTGGGACTTGAACTTGCAGTAATTGCAAGCAGCTGTGTTAATAACAGACAGACTTAGTCTGCTGAGTCACCAGAGGCTTTTTATTCCTTTTTTTTATTCCTTTATCAGAATAGTGTTTTTCTTTTGTAAAAAAGTACCTTAAACCTCTAGAGGAGGAGTTACATGCTTGGCCCTTTTCCAATATTGTCAGGCATTCTTGTCTCACATATTTCCAGGCTCCTGGTCTCTCACCTTCTCCTTACACAGAGATGTAGCTGCTTTGGTGTCATATTATCATTGTATCATTATTTTAATATCAAGGGGAGGGGTAGAACGGTGCCATGGTTGCAGAGACACTGTTTGCAAAGGGACCTGCCAAACTAAACAGACCTTGCAATGGGGTTAGAATGGATTGTGCTGATGGATCAACAGAAATGATAATATGGTATTTTCACTGTTTTGTGGCTATGAAGATGGCACTTTGGGTCAGGGTATAACCACTCCTAAGAATTTGGGGGTGAAAACACGGTTCCATTATCCGCATCCACCAAATTATTTCCTTTCTGATGTGAAATAAAAGAAGGATTGATCCATTACCCTACTTTCCCCCTCTATTCCAGTGTTGTTGTGTACAAAAGAGGTTTAAAACTGGCATAATC